>NW_027479607.1:0-91399 GCF_051014685.1 Ptiloglossa arizonensis
TCTACTTTCAGATGCAACAGAAATTTTGCGGATTGGTCAATCGGTTCGCGAGATATGGCAGTTTGGAGGTAAGAAACGCTTGAGAAACTCAAAATTTTCGCAGTTCTGATGCTCGAAACGAATAACAAGAACGGCCTAGGGGAAAAGTGCGCATACCGTTGTAATCGGGCGAGTTTCTACTTTCAGAAGCAACAGAAATTTTGCGGATTGGTCAATGCGTTCGCGAGATATGGCAGTTTGGAAGTCAGAAACGCTTGAGAAACTCAAAATTTGCGCAGTTCTGATGCTCGAAACGAATAACTAGAACGGCCTAGGGGAAAAGTGCGCATACCGTTGTAATCGGGCGAGTTTCTACTTTCAGATGCAACAGAAATTTTGCGGATCGGTCAATCCGTTCGCGAGATATGGCAGTTTGGATGTAAGTAACGCTTGAGAAACTCAAAATTTTCGCAGTTCTGATGCTCGAAACGAATAACTGGAACGGCCTAGGGGAAAACTACACATACCGTTGTAATCGGGCGAGTCTCTACTTTCAGATGCAACAGAAATTTTGCGGATTGGTCAATCCGTTCGCGAGATATGGCTGTTTGGATGTAAGAAACGCTTGAGAAACTCAAAATTTTCGCAGCTCTGATGCTCGAAACGAATGACTACAACGGCCTAGGGGAGAAGTACGCTTACCGTTGTAATCGGGCGAGTTTCTACTTTCAGATGCAACAGAAATTTTGCGGATCGGTCAATCCGTTCGCGAGATATGGCAGTTTGGATGTAAGAAACACTTGAGAAACTCAAAATTTGCGCAGTTCTGATGCTCGAAACGAATAACTAGAACGGCCTAGGGGAAAAGTGCGCATACCGTTGTAATCGGGCGAGTCTCTACTTTCAGATGCAACAGAAATTTTGCGGATTGGTCAATCGGTTCGCGAGATATGGCAGTTTGGAGGTAAGAAACGCTTGAGAAACTCAAAATTTTCGCAGTTCTGATGCTCGAAACGAATAACAAGAACGGCCTAGGGGAAAAGTGCGCATACCGTTGTAATCGGGCGAGTTTCTACTTTCAGAAGCAACAGAAATTTTGCGGATTGGTCAATCCGTTCGCGAGATATGGCAGTTTGGAAGTCAGAAACGCTTGAGAAACTCAAAATTTGCGCAGTTCTGATGCTCGAAACGAATAACTAGAACGGCCTAGGGGAAAAGTGCGCATACCGTTGTAATCGGGCGAGTTTCTACTTTCAGATGCAACAGAAATTTTGCGGATCGGTCAATCCGTTCGCGAGATATGGCAGTTTGGATGTAAGTAACGCTTGAGAAACTCAAAATTTTCGCAGTTCTGATGCTCGAAACGAATAACTGGAACGGCCTAGGGGAAAACTACACATACCGTTGTAATCGGGCGAGTCTCTACTTTCAGATGCAACAGAAATTTTGCGGATTGGTCAATCCGTTCGCGAGATATGGCTGTTTGGATGTAAGAAACGCTTGAGAAACTCAAAATTTTCGCAGCTCTGATGCTCGAAACGAATGACTACAACGGCCTAGGGGAGAAGTACGCTTACCGTTGTAATCGGGCGAGTTTCTACTTTCAGATGCAACAGAAATTTTGCGGATCGGTCAATCCGTTCGCGAGATATGGCAGTTTGGATGTAAGAAACACTTGAGAAACTCAAAATTTGCGCAGTTCTGATGCTCGAAACGAATAACTAGAACGGCCTAGGGGAAAAGTGCGCATACCGTTGTAATCGGGCGAGTTTCTACTTTCAGATGCAACAGAAATCATGCGGATTGGTCAATCCGTTCGCGAGATATGGCAGTTTGGAGGTAAGAAACGCTTGAGAAACTCAAAATTTTCGCCGTTCTGATGCTCGAAACGAATAACTAGAACGGCCTAGGGGAAAATTACGCATACCGTTGTAATCGGGCGAGTGTCTACTTTCAGATGCAACAGAAATTTTGCGGATTGGTCAATCGGTTCGCGAGATATGGCAGTTTGGAGGTAAGAAACGCTTGAGAAACTCAAAATTTTCGCAGTTCTGATGCTCGAAACGAATAACTGGAACGGCCTAGGGGAAAACTACACATACCGTTGTAATCGGGCGAGTTTCTACTTTCAGATGCAACAGAAATTTTGCGGATTGGACAATCCGTTCGCGAGATATGGCAGTTTGGATGTAAGAAACGCTTGAGAAACTCAAAATTTTCGCAGTTCTGATGCTCGAAACGAATAACTAGAACGGCCTAGGGGAAAAGTGCGCATACCGTTGTAATCGGGCGAGTTTCTACTTTCAGATGCAACAGAAATTTTGCGGATCGGTCAATCCGTTCGCGAGATATGGCAGTTTGGAAGTCAGAAACGCTTGAGAAACTCAAAATTTGCGCAGTTCTGATGCTCGAAACGAATAACTAGAACGGCCTAGGGGAAAACTACACATACCGTTGTAATCGGGCGAGTCTCTACTTTCAGATGCAACAGAAATTTTGCGGATCGGTCAATCCGTTCGCGAGATATGGCAGTTTGGATGTAAGAAATGCTTGAGAAACTCAAAATTTTCGCAGTTCTGATGCTCGAAACGAATAACCGGAACGGCCTAGGGGAAAACTACACATACCGTTGTAATCGGGCGAGTTTCTACTTTCAGATGCAACAGAAATTTTGCGGATCTGTCAATCCGTTCGCGAGATATGGCAGGGGGAAAAGTACGCATACCGTTGTAATCGGGCGCGTTTCTACTTTCAGATGCAACAGAAATCATGCGGATTGGTCAATCCGTTCGCGAGATATGGCAGTTTGGATGTAAGAAACGCTTGAGAAACTCAAAATTTTCGCAGTTCTGATGCTCGAAACGAATAACTGGAACGGCCTAGGGGAAAACTACACATACCGTTGTAATTGGGCGAGTTTCTACTTTCAGATGCAACAGAAATTTTGCGGATTGGACAATCCGTTCGCGAGATATGGCAGTTTGGAGGTAAGAAACACTTGAGAAACTCAAAATTTGCGCATTTCTGATGCTCGAAACGAATAACTAGAACGGCCTAGGGGAAAAGTACGCATACCGTTGTAATCGGGCGAGTTTCTACTTTCAGATGCAACAGAAATTTTGCGGACTGGTCAATCCGTTCGCGAGATATAGCAGTTTGGAAGTCAGAAACGCTTGAGAAACTCAAAATTTGCGCAGTTCTGATGCTCGAAACGAATAACTAGAACGGCCTAGGGGAAAAGTGCGCATACTGTTGTAATCGGGCGAGTTTCTACTTTCAGATGCAACAGAAATTTTGCGGATCGGTCAATCCGTTCGCGAGATATGGCAGTTTGGGTGTAAGAAACGCTTGAGAAACTCAAAATTTTCGCAGTTCTGATGCTCGAAACGAATAACTGGAACGGCCTAGGGGAAAACTACACATACCGTTGTAATCGGGCGAGTCTCTACTTTCAGATGCAACAGAAATTTTGCGGATCGGTCAATCCGTTCGCGAGATATGGCAGTTTGGATGTAAGAAATGCTTGAGAAACTCAAAATTTTCGCAGTTCTGATGCTCGAAACGAATAAGTAGAACCGCCTAGGGGAAAAGTGCGTATACCGTTGTAATCGGGCGAGTTTCTACTTTCAGATGCAACAGAAATCATGCGGATTGGTCAATCCGTTCGCGAGATATGGCCGTTTGGATGTAAGAAACGCTTGAGAAACTCAAAATTTTCGCAGTTCTGATGCTCGAAACGAATAACAAGAACGGCCTAGGGGAAAAGTGCGCATACCGTTGTAATCGGGCGAGTTTCTACTTTCAGAAGCAACAGAAATTTTGCGGATTGGTCAATCCGTTCGCGAGATATGGCTGTTTGGATGTAAGAAACGCTTGAGAAACTCAAAATTTTCGCAGCTCTGATGCTCGAAACGAATGACTACAACGGCCTAGGGGAGAAGTACGCTTACCGTTGTAATCGGACGAATTTCTACTTTCAGATGCAACAGAAATTTTGCGGATCGGTCAATCCGTTCGCGAGATATGGCAGTTTGGATGTAAGTAACGCTTGAGAAACTCAAAATTTTCGCAGTTCTGATGCTCGAAACGAATAACTGGAACGGCCTAGGGGAAAACTACACATACCGTTGTAATCGGGCGAGTCTCTACTTTCAGATGCAACAGAAATTTTGCGGATTGGTCAATCCGTTCGCGAGATATGGCAGTTTGGAGGTAAGAAACGCTTGAGAAACTCAAAATTTTCGCCGTTCTGATGCTCGAAACGAATAACTGGAACGGCCTAGGGGAAAAGTACGCATACCGTTGTAATCGGGCGAGTTTCTACTTTCAGATGCAACAGAAATCATGCGGATTGGTCAATCCGTTCGCGAGATATAGCAGTTTGGAAGTCAGAAACGCTTGAGAAACTCAAAATTTGCGCAGTTCTGATGCTCGAAACGAATAACTAGAACGGCCTAGGGGAAAAGTGCGCATACTGTTGTAATCGGGCGAGTTTCTACTTTCAGATGCAACAGAAATTTTGCGGATCGGTCAATCCGTTCGCGAGATATGGCAGTTTGGGTGTAAGAAACGCTTGAGAAACTCAAAATTTTCGCAGTTCTGATGCTCGAAACGAATAACTGGAACGGCCTAGGGGAAAACTACACATACCGTTGTAATCGGGCGAGTCTCTACTTTCAGATGCAACAGAAATTTTGCGGATCGGTCAATCCGTTCGCGAGATATGGCAGTTTGGATGTAAGAAATGCTTGAGAAACTCAAAATTTTCGCAGTTCTGATGCTCGAAACGAATAAGTAGAACCGCCTAGGGGAAAAGTGCGTATACCGTTGTAATCGGGCGAGTTTCTACTTTCAGATGCAACAGAAATCATGCGGATTGGTCAATCCGTTCGCGAGATATGGCCGTTTGGATGTAAGAAACGCTTGAGAAACTCAAAATTTTCGCAGTTCTGATGCTCGAAACGAATAACAAGAACGGCCTAGGGGAAAAGTGCGCATACCGTTGTAATCGGGCGAGTTTCTACTTTCAGAAGCAACAGAAATTTTGCGGATTGGTCAATCCGTTCGCGAGATATGGCTGTTTGGATGTAAGAAACGCTTGAGAAACTCAAAATTTTCGCAGCTCTGATGCTCGAAACGAATGACTACAACGGCCTAGGGGAGAAGTACGCTTACCGTTGTAATCGGGCGAATTTCTACTTTCAGATGCAACAGAAATTTTGCGGATCGGTCAATCCGTTCGCGAGATATGGCAGTTTGGATGTAAGTAACGCTTGAGAAACTCAAAATTTTCGCAGTTCTGATGCTCGAAACGAATAACTGGAACGGCCTAGGGGAAAACTACACATACCGTTGTAATCGGGCGAGTCTCTACTTTCAGATGCAACAGAAATTTTGCGGATTGGTCAATCCGTTCGCGAGATATGGCAGTTTGGAGGTAAGAAACGCTTGAGAAACTCAAAATTTTCGCCGTTCTGATGCTCGAAACGAATAACTGGAACGGCCTAGGGGAAAAGTACGCATACCGTTGTAATCGGGCGAGTTTCTACTTTCAGATGCAACAGAAATTTTTCGGACTGGTCAATCCGTTCGCGACATATGGCAGTTTGGAAGTCAGAAACGCTTGAGAAACTCAAAATTTTCGCCGTTCTGATGCTCGAAACGAATAACTAGAACGGCCTAGGGGAAAAGTACGCATACCGTTGTAATCGGGCGAGTTTCTACTTTCAGATGCAACAGAAATTTTGCGGATCGGTCAATCCGTTCGCAAGATATGGCAGTTTGGATGTAAGTAACGCTTGAGAAACTCAAAATTTTCGCAGTTCTGATGCTCGAAACGAATAACTGGAACGGCCTAGGGGAAAACTACACATACCGTTGTAATCGGGCGAGTCTCTACTTTCAGATGCAACAGAAATTTTGCGGATTGGTCAATCCGTTCGCGAGATATGGCTGTTTGGATGTAAGAAACGCTTGAGAAACTCAAAATTTTCGCAGCTCTGATGCTCGAAACGAATGACTACAACGGCCTAGGGGAGAAGTACGCTTACCGTTGTAATCGGGCGAGTTTCTACTTTCAGATGCAACAGAAATTTTGCGGATCGGTCAATCCGTTCGCGAGATATGGCAGTTTGGAGGTAAGAAACACTTGAGAAACTCAAAATTTGCGCAGTTCTGATGCTCGAAAAGAATAACTAGAACGGCCTAGGGGAAAAGTGCGCATACCGTTGTAATCGGGCGAGTTTCTACTTTCAGATGCAACAGAAATCATGCGGATTGGTCAATCCGTTCGCGAGATGTGGCAGTTTGGAGGTAAGAAACGCTTGAGAAACTCAAAATTTTCGCCGTTCTGATGCTCGAAACGAATAACTGGAACGGCCTAGGGGAAAACTACACATACCGTTGTAATTGGGCGAGTTTCTACTTTCAGATGCAACAGAAATTTTGCGGATTGGACAATCCGTTCGCGAGATATGGCAGTTTGGAGGTAAGAAACACTTGAGAAACTCAAAATTTGCGCATTTCTGATGCTCGAAACGAATAACTAGAACGGCCTAGGGGAAAAGTACGCATACCGTTGTAATCGGGCGAGTTTCTACTTTCAGATGCAACAGAAATTTTGCGGACTGGTCAATCCGTTCGCGAGATATAGCAGTTTGGAAGTCAGAAACGCTTGAGAAACTCAAAATTTGCGCAGTTCTGATGCTCGAAACGAATAACTAGAACGGCCTAGGGGAAAAGTGCGCATACCGTTGTAATCGGGCGAGTTTCTACTTTCAGATGCAACAGAAATTTTGCGGATCGGTCAATCCGTTCGCGAGATATGGCAGTTTGGGTGTAAGAAACGCTTGAGAAACTCAAAATTTTCGCAGTTCTGATGCTCGAAACGAATAACTGGAACGGCCTAGGGGAAAACTACACATACCGTTGTAATCGGGCGAGTCTCTACTTTCAGATGCAACAGAAATTTTGCGGATCGGTCAATCCGTTCGCGAGATATGGCAGTTTGGATGTAAGAAATGCTTGAGAAACTCAAAATTTTCGCAGTTCTGATGCTCGAAACGAATAAGTAGAACCGCCTAGGGGAAAAGTGCGTATACCGTTGTAATCGGGCGAGTTTCTACTTTCAGATGCAACAGAAATCATGCGGATTGGTCAATCCGTTCGCGAGATATCGCCGTTTGGATGTAAGAAACGCTTGAGAAACTCAAAATTTTCGCAGTTCTGATGCTCGAAACGAATAACTGGAACGGCCTAGGGGAAAACTACACATACCGTTGTAATTGGGCGAGTTTCTACTTTCAGATGCAACAGAAATTTTGCGGATTGGACAATCCGTTCGCGAGATATGGCAGTTTGGAGGTAAGAAACACTTGAGAAACTCAAAATTTGCGCATTTCTGATGCTCGAAACGAATAACTAGAACGGCCTAGGGGAAAAGTACGCATACCGTTGTAATCGGGCGAGTTTCTACTTTCAGATGCAACAGAAATTTTGCGGACTGGTCAATCCGTTCGCGAGATATAGCAGTTTGGAAGTCAGAAACGCTTGAGAAACTCAAAATTTGCGCAGTTCTGATGCTCGAAACGAATAACTAGAACGGCCTAGGGGAAAAGTGCGCATACCGTTGTAATCGGGCGAGTTTCTACTTTCAGATGCAACAGAAATTTTGCGGATCGGTCAATCCGTTCGCGAGATATGGCAGTTTGGGTGTAAGAAACGCTTGAGAAACTCAAAATTTTCGCAGTTCTGATGCTCGAAACGAATAACTGGAACGGCCTAGGGGAAAAGTACGCATACCGTTGTAATCGGGCGAGTTTCTACTTTCAGATGCAACAGAAATTTTGCGGATCGGTCAATCCGTTCGCAAGATATGGCAGTTTGGATGTAAGTAACGCTTGAGAAACTCAAAATTTTCGCAGTTCTGATGCTCGAAACGAATAACTGGAACGGCCTAGGGGAAAACTACACATACCGTTGTAATCGGGCGAGTCTCTACTTTCAGATGCAACAGAAATTTTGCGGATTGGTCAATCCGTTCGCGAGATATGGCTGTTTGGATGTAAGAAACGCTTGAGAAACTCAAAATTTTCGCAGCTCTGATGCTCGAAACGAATGACTACAACGGCCTAGGGGAGAAGTACGCTTACCGTTGTAATCGGGCGAGTTTCTACTTTCAGATGCAACAGAAATTTTGCGGATCGGTCAATCCGTTCGCGAGATATGGCAGTTTGGAGGTAAGAAACACTTGAGAAACTCAAAATTTGCGCAGTTCTGATGCTCGAAACGAATAACTAGAACGGCCTAGGGGAAAAGTGCGCATACCGTTGTAATCGGGCGAGTTTCTACTTTCAGATGCAACAGAAATTTTGCGGACTGGTCAATCCGTTCGCGAGATATAGCAGTTTGGAAGTCAGAAACGCTTGAGAAACTCAAAATTTGCGGAGTTCTGATGCTCGAAACGAATAACTAGAACGGCCTAGGGGAAAAGTGCGCATACCGTTGTAATCGGGCGAGTTTCTACTTTCAGATGCAACAGAAATTTTGCGGATCGGTCAATCCGTTCGCGAGATATGGCAGTTTGGGTGTAAGAAACGCTTGAGAAACTCAAAATTTTCGCAGTTCTGATGCTCGAAACGAATAACTAGAACGGCCTAGGGGAAAACTACACATACCGTTGTAATCGGGCGAGTCTCTACTTTCAGATGCAACAGAAATTTTGCGGATCGGTCAATCCGTTCGCGAGATATGGCAGTTTGGATGTAAGAAATGCTTGAGAAACTCAAAATTTTCGCAGTTCTGATGCTCGAAACGAATAAGTAGAACCGCCTAGGGGAAAAGTGCGAATACCGTTGTAATCGGGCGAGTTTCTACTTTCAGATGCAACAGAAATCATGCGGATTGGTCAATCCGTTCGCGAGATATGGCCGTTTGGATGTAAGAAACGCTTGAGAAACTCAAAATTTTCGCAGTTCTGATGCTCGAAACGAATAACAAGAACGGCCTAGGGGAAAAGTGCGCATACCGTTGTAATCGGGCGAGTTTCTACTTTCAGAAGCAACAGAAATTTTGCGGATTGGTCAATCCGTTCGCGAGATATGGCTGTTTGGATGTAAGAAACGCTTGAGAAACTCAAAATTTTCGCAGCTCTGATGCTCGAAACGAATGACTACAACGGCCTAGGGGAGAAGTACGCTTACCGTTGTAATCGGGCGAGTTTCTACTTTCAGATGCAACAGAAATTTTGCGGATCGGTCAATCCGTTCGCGAGATATGGCAGTTTGGAGGTAAGAAACACTTGAGAAACTCAAAATTTGCGCAGTTCTGATGCTCGAAACGAATAACTAGAACGGCCTAGGGGAAAAGTGCGCATACCGTTGTAATCGGGCGAGTTTCTACTTTCAGATGCAACAGAAATCATGCGGATTGGTCAATCCGTTCGCGAGATGTGGCAGTTTGGAGGTAAGAAACGCTTGAGAAACTCAAAATTTTCGCAGTTCTGATGCTCGAAACGAATAACTGGAACGGCCTAGGGGAAAACTACACATACCGTTGTAATCGGGCGAGTCTCTACTTTCAGATGCAACAGAAATTTTGCGGATCGGTCAATCCGTTCGCGAGATATGGCAGTTTGGAGGTAAGAAACACTTGAGAAACTCAAAATTTGCGCATTTCTGATGCTCGAAACGAATAACTAGGACGGCCTAGGGGAAAAGTACGCATACCGTTGTAATCGGGCGAGTTTCTACTTTCAGATGCAACAGAAATTTTGCGGACTGGTCAATCCGTTCGCGAGATATAGCAGTTTGGAAGTCAGAAACGCTTGAGAAACTCAAAATTTGCGCAGTTCTGATGCTCGAAACGAATAACTAGAACGGCCTAGGGGAAAAGTGCGCATACCGTTGTAATCGGGCGAGTTTCTACTTTCAGATGCAACAGAAATTTTGCGGATCGGTCAATCCGTTCGCGAGATATGGCAGTTTGGGTGTAAGAAACGCTTGAGAAACTCAAAATTTTCGCAGTTCTGATGCTCGAAACGAATAACTGGAACGGCCTAGGGGAAAACTACACATACCGTTGTAATCGGGCGAGTCTCTACTTTCAGATGCAACAGAAATTTTGCGGATTGGTCAATCCGTTCGCGAGATATGGCAGTTTGGAGGTAAGAAACGCTTGAGAAACTCAAAATTTTCGCCGTTCTGATGCTCGAAACGAATAACTGGAACGGCCTAGGGGAAAAGTACGCATACCGTTGTAATCGGGCGAGTTTCTACTTTCAGATGCAACAGAAATTTTTCGGACTGGTCAATCCGTTCGCGACATATGGCAGTTTGGAAGTCAGAAACGCTTGAGAAACTCAAAATTTTCGCCGTTCTGATGCTCGAAACGAATAACTAGAACGGCCTAGGGGAAAAGTACGCATACCGTTGTAATCGGGCGAGTTTCTACTTTCAGATGCAACAGAAATTTTGCGGATCGGTCAATCCGTTCGCGAGATATGGCAGTTTGGATGTAAGTAACGCTTGAGAAACTCAAAATTTTCGCAGTTCTGATGCTCGAAACGAATAACTGGAACGGCCTAGGGGAAAACTACACATACCGTTGTAATCGGGCGAGTCTCTACTTTCAGATGCAACAGAAATTTTGCGGATTGGTCAATCCGTTCGCGAGATATGGCTGTTTGGATGTAAGAAACGCTTGAGAAACTCAAAATTTTCGCAGCTCTGATGCTCGAAACGAATGACTACAACGGCCTAGGGGAGAAGTACGCTTACCGTTGTAATCGGGCGAGTTTCTACTTTCAGATGCAACAGAAATTTTGCGGATCGGTCAATCCGTTCGCGAGATATGGCAGTTTGGAGGTAAGAAACACTTGAGAAACTCAAAATTTGCGCAGTTCTGATGCTCGAAACGAATAACTAGAACGGCCTAGGGGAAAAGTGCGCATACCGTTGTAATCGGGCGAGTTTCTACTTTCAGATGCAACAGAAATCATGCGGATTGGTCAATCCGTTCGCGAGATGTGGCAGTTTGGAGGTAAGAAACGCTTGAGAAACTCAAAATTTTCGCCGTTCTGATGCTCGAAACGAATAACTAGAACGGCCTAGGGGAAAAGTACGCATACCGTTGTAATCGGGCGAGTTTCTACTTTCAGATGCAACAGAAATTTTGCGGACTGGTCAATCCGTTCGCGAGATATAGCAGTTTGGAAGTCAGAAACGCTTGAGAAACTCAAAATTTGCGCAGTTCTGATGCTCGAAACGAATAACTAGAACGGCCAAGGGGAAAAGTGCGCATACCGTTGTAATCGGGCGAGTTTCTACTTTCAGATGCAACAGAAATTTTGCGGATCGGTCTATCCGTTCGCGAGATATGGCAGTTTGGATGTAAGAAACGCTTGAGAAACTCAAAATTTTCGCAGTTCTGATGCTCGAAACGAATAACTGGAACGGCCTAGGGGAAAACTACACATACCGTTGTAATCGGGCGAGTTTCTACTTTCAGATGCAACAGAAATTTTGCGGGCTGGTCAATCCGTTCGCGAGATATGGCAGTTTGGATGTAAGAAACGCTTGAGAAACTCAAAATTTTCGCCGTTCTGATGCTCGAAACGAATAACTAGAACGGCCTAGGGGAAAACTACACATACCGTTGTAATCGGGCGAGTCTCTACTTTCAGATGCAACAGAAATTTTGCGGATTGGTCAATCCGTTCGCGAGATATGGCAGTTTGGAGGTAAGAAACGCTTGAGAAACTCAAAATTTTCGCCGTTCTGATGCTCGAAACGAATAAATGGAACGGCCTAGGGGAAAAGTACGCATACCGTTGTAATCGGGCGAGTTTCTACTTTCAGATGCAACAGAAATTTTTCGGACTGGTCAATCCGTTCGCGACATATGGCAGTTTGGAAGTCAGAAACGCTTGAGAAACTCAAAATTTTCGCCGTTCTGATGCTCGAAACGAATAACTAGAACGGCCTAGGGGAAAAGTACGCATACCGTTGTAATCGGGCGAGTTTCTACTTTCAGATGCAACAGAAATTTTGCGGACTGGTCAATCCGTTCGCGAGATATGGCAGTTTGGAAGTCAGAAACGCTTGAGAAACTCAAAATTTGCGCAGTTCTGATGCTCGAAACGAATAACTAGAACGGCCTAGGGGAAAAGTGCGCATACCGTTGTAATCGGGCGAGTTTCTACTTTCAGATGCAACAGAAATTTTGCGGATCGGTCAATCCGTTCGCGAGATATGGCAGTTTGGATGTAAGTAACGCTTGAGAAACTCAAAATTTTCGCAGTTCTGATGCTCGAAACGAATAACTGGAACGGCCTAGGGGAAAACTACACATACCGTTGTAATCGGGCGAGTCTCTAGTTTCAGATGCAACAGAAATTTTGCGGATTGGTCAATCCGTTCGCGAGATATGGCTGTTTGGATGTAAGAAACGCTTGAGAAACTCAAAATTTTCGCAGCTCTGATGCTCGAAACGAATGACTACAACGGCCTAGGGGAGAAGTACGCTCACCGTTGTAATCGGGCGAGTTTCTACTTTCAGATGCAACAGAAATTTTGCGGATCGGTCAATCCGTTCGCGAGATATGGCAGTTTGGAGGTAAGAAACACTTGAGAAACTCAAAATTTGCGCAGTTCTGATGCTCGAAACGAATAACTAGAACGGCCTAGGGGAAAAGTGCGCATACCGTTGTAATCGGGCGAGTTTCTACTTTCAGATGCAACAGAAATTTTGCGGATCGGTCAATCCGTTCGCGGGATATGGCAGTTTGGAGGTAAGAAACACTTGAGAAACTCAAAATTTGCGCATTTCTGATGCTCGAAACGAATAACTAGAACGGCCTAGGGGAAAAGTACGCATACCGTTGTAATCGGGCGAGTTTCTACTTTCAGATGCAACAGAAATTTTGCGGACTGGTCAATCCGTTCGCGAGATATAGCAGTTTGGAAGTCAGAAACGCTTAAGAAACTCAAAATTTGCGCAGTTCTGATGCTCGAAACGAATAACTAGAACGGCCTAGGGGAAAAGTGCGCATACCGTTGTAATCGGGCGAGTTTCTACTTTCAGATGCAACAGAAATTTTGCGGATCGGTCAATCCGTTCGCGAGATATGGCAGTTTGGATGTAAGAAACGCTTGAGAAACTCAAAATTTTCGCAGTTCTGATGCTCGAAACGAATAACTGGAACGGCCTAGGGGAAAATTACACATACCGTTGTAATCGGGCGAGTCTCTACTTTCAGATGCAACAGAAATTTTGCGGATCGGTCAATCCGTTCGCGAGATATGGCAGTTTGGATGTAAGAAACGCTTGAGAAACTCAAAATTTTCGCAGTTCTGATGCTCGAAACGAATAACTGGAACGGCCTAGGGGAAAACTACACATACCGTTGTAATCGGGCGAGTTTCTACTTTCAGATGCAACAGAAATTTTGCGGATCGGTCAATCGGTTCGCGAGATATGGCAGTTTGGATGTAAGAAACGCTTGAGAAACTCAAAATTTTCGCAGTTTTGATGCTCGAAACGAATAACTGGAACGGCCTAGGGGAAAAGTACGCATACCGTTGTAATCGGGCGAGTTTCTACTTTCAGATGCAACAGAAATTTTGCGGATCGGTCAATCCGTTCGCGAGATATGGCAGTTTGGATGTAAGAAACGCTTGAGAAACTCAAAATTTTCGCAGTTCTGATGCTCGAAACGAATAACTGGACCGGCCTAGGGGAAAACTACACATACCGTTGTAATCGGGCGAGTTTCTACTTTCAGATGCAACAGAAATTTTGCGGATTGGTCTATCCGTTCGCGAGATATGGCAGTTTGGATGTAAGAAACGCTTGAGAAACTTAAAATTTTCGCAGTTCTGATGCTCGAAACGAATAACTAGAACCGCCTAGGGGCAAAGTGCACATACCGTTGTAATCGGGCGAGTTTCTACTTTCAGGTGAAACAGAAATTTTGCGGATTGATCAATCCGTTCGCGAGATATGGCACTTTGGATATAAGAAACGCTTGAGAAACTCAAAATTTTCGCAGCTCTGATGCTCGAAACGAATAACTAGAACGGCCTAGTGGAAAAGTACGCATACCGTTGTAATTGGGCGAGTTTCTACTTTCAGATGCAACAGAAATCATGCGGATTGGTCAATCCGTTCGCGAGATATGGCCGTTTGGATGTAAGAAACGCTTGAGAAACTCAAAATTTTCGCAGTTCTGATGCTCGAAACGAATAACAAGAACGGCCTAGGGGAAAAGTGCGCATACCGTTGTAATGGGGCGAGTTTCTACTTTCAGAAGCAACAGAAATTTTGCGGATTGGTCAATCCGTTCGCGAGATATGGCAGTTTGGAGGTAAGAAACGCTTGAGAAACTCAAAATTTGCTCAGTTCTGATGCTCGAAACGAATAACTAGAACGGCCTAGGGGAAAAGTGCGCATACCGTTGTAATCGGGCGAGTTTCTACTTTCAGATGCAACAGAAATCATGCGGATTGGTCAATCCGTTCGCGAGATGTGGCAGTTTGGAGGTAAGAAACGCTTGAGAAACTCAAAATTTTCGCCGTTCTGATGCTCGAAACGAATAACTAGAACGGCCTAGGGGAAAAGTACGCATACCGTTGTAATCGGGCGAGTTTCTACTTTCAGATGCAACAGAAATTTTGCGGACTGGTCAATCCGTTCGCGAGATATAGCAGTTTGGAAGTCAGACACGCTTGAGAAACTCAAAATTTGCGCAGTTCTGATGCTCGAAACGAATAACTAGAACGGCCAAGGGGAAAAGTGCGCATACCGTTGTAATCGGGCGAGTTTCTACTTTCAGATGCAACAGAAATTTTGCGGATCGGTCAATCCGTTCGCGAGATATGGCAGTTTGGATGTAAGAAACGCTTGAGAAACTCAAAATTTTCGCAGTTCTGATGCTCGAAACGAATAACTGGAACGGCCTAGGGGAAAACTACACATACCGTTGTAATCGGGCGAGTTTCTACTTTCAGATGCAACAGAAATTTTGCGGGCTGGTCAATCCGTTCGCGAGATATGGCAGTTTGGATGTAAGAAACGCTTGAGAAACTCAAAATTTTCGCCGTTCTGATGCTCGAAACGAATAACTGGAACGGCCTAGGGGAAAACTACACATACCGTTGTAATCGGGCGAGTCTCTACTTTCAGATGCAACAGAAATTTTGCGGATTGGTCAATCCGTTCGCGAGATATGGCAGTTTGGAGGTAAGAAACGCTTGAGAAACTCAAAATTTTCGCCGTTCTGATGCTCGAAACGAATAAATGGAACGGCCTAGGGGAAAAGTACGCATACCGTTGTAATCGGGCGAGTTTCTACTTTCAGATGCAACAGAAATTTTTCGGACTGGTCAATCCGTTCGCGACATATGGCAGTTTGGAAGTCAGAAACGCTTGAGAAACTCAAAATTTTCGCCGTTCTGATGCTCGAAACGAATAACTAGAACGGCCTAGGGGAAAAGTACGCATACCGTTGTAATCGGGCGAGTTTCTACTTTCAGATGCAACAGAAATTTTGCGGACTGGTCAATCCGTTCGCGAGATATGGCAGTTTGGAAGTCAGAAACGCTTGAGAAACTCAAAATTTGCGCAGTTCTGATGCTCGAAACGAATAACTAGAACGGCCTAGGGGAAAAGTGCGCATACCGTTGTAATCGGGCGAGTTTCTACTTTCAGATGCAACAGAAATTTTGCGGATCGGTCAATCCGTTCGCGAGATATGGCAGTTTGGATGTAAGTAACGCTTGAGAAACTCAAAATTTTCGCAGTTCTGATGCTCGAAACGAATAACTGGAACGGCCTAGGGGAAAACTACACATACCGTTGTAATCGGGCGAGTCTCTAGTTTCAGATGCAACAGAAATTTTGCGGATTGGTCAATCCGTTCGCGAGATATGGCTGTTTGGATGTAAGAAACGCTTGAGAAACTCAAAATTTTCGCAGCTCTGATGCTCGAAACGAATGACTACAACTGCCTAGGGGAGAAGTACGCTCACCGTTGTAATCGGGCGAGTTTCTACTTTCAGATGCAACAGAAATTTTGCGGATCGGTCAATCCGTTCGCGAGATATGGCAGATTGGAGGTAAGAAACACTTGAGAAACTCAAAATTTGCGCAGTTCTGATGCTCGAAACGAATAACTAGAACGGCCTAGGGGAAAACTACACATACCGTTGTAATCGGGCGAGTTTCTACTTTCAGATGCAACAGAAATTTTGCGGATTGGTCTATCCGTTCGCGAGATATGGCAGTTTGGATGTAAGAAACGCTTGAGAAACTTAAAATTTTCGCAGTTCTGATGCTCGAAACGAATAACTAGAACCGCCTAGGGGCAAAGTGCACATACCGTTGTAATCGGGCGAGTTTCTACTTTCAGGTGAAACAGAAATTTTGCGGATTGATCAATCCGTTCGCGAGATATGGCACTTTGGATATAAGAAACGCTTGAGAAACTCAAAATTTTCGCAGCTCTGATGCTCGAAACGAATAACTAGAACGGCCTAGTGGAAAAGTACGCATACCGTTGTAATTGGGCGAGTTTCTACTTTCAGATGCAACAGAAATCATGCGGATTGGTCAATCCGTTCGCGAGATATGGCCGTTTGGATGTAAGAAACGCTTGAGAAACTCAAAATTTTCGCAGTTCTGATGCTCGAAACGAATAACAAGAACGGCCTAGGGGAAAAGTGCGCATACCGTTGTAATGGGGCGAGTTTCTACTTTCAGAAGCAACAGAAATTTTGCGGATTGGTCAATCCGTTCGCGAGATATGGCAGTTTGGAGGTAAGAAACGCTTGAGAAACTCAAAATTTGCTCAGTTCTGATGCTCGAAACGAATAACTAGAACGGCCTAGGGGAAAAGTGCGCATACCGTTGTAATCGGGCGAGTTTCTACTTTCAGATGCAACAGAAATCATGCGGATTGGTCAATCCGTTCGCGAGATGTGGCAGTTTGGAGGTAAGAAACGCTTGAGAAACTCAAAATTTTCGCCGTTCTGATGCTCGAAACGAATAACTAGAACGGCCTAGGGGAAAAGTACGCATACCGTTGTAATCGGGCGAGTTTCTACTTTCAGATGCAACAGAAATTTTGCGGACTGGTCAATCCGTTCGCGAGATATAGCAGTTTGGAAGTCAGAAACGCTTGAGAAACTCAAAATTTGCGCAGTTCTGATGCTCGAAACGAATAACTAGAACGGCCAAGGGGAAAAGTGCGCATACCGTTGTAATCGGGCGAGTTTCTACTTTCAGATGCAACAGAAATTTTGCGGATCGGTCAATCCGTTCGCGAGATATGGCAGTTTGGATGTAAGAAACGCTTGAGAAACTCAAAATTTTCGCAGTTCTGATGCTCGAAACGAATAACTGGAACGGCCTAGGGGAAAACTACACATACCGTTGTAATCGGGCGAGTTTCTACTTTCAGATGCAACAGAAATTTTGCGGGCTGGTCAATCCGTTCGCGAGATATGGCAGTTTGGATGTAAGAAACGCTTGAGAAACTCAAAATTTTCGCCGTTCTGATGCTCGAAACGAATAACTAGAACGGCCTAGGGGAAAACTACACATACCGTTGTAATCGGGCGAGTCTCTACTTTCAGATGCAACAGAAATTTTGCGGATTGGTCAATCCGTTCGCGAGATATGGCAGTTTGGAGGTAAGAAACGCTTGAGAAACTCAAAATTTTCGCCGTTCTGATGCTCGAAACGAATAAATGGAACGGCCTAGGGGAAAAGTACGCATACCGTTGTAATCGGGCGAGTTTCTACTTTCAGATGCAACAGAAATTTTTCGGACTGGTCAATCCGTTCGCGACATATGGCAGTTTGGAAGTCAGAAACGCTTGAGAAACTCAAAATTTTCGCCGTTCTGATGCTCGAAACGAATAACTAGAACGGCCTAGGGGAAAAGTACGCATACCGTTGTAATCGGGCGAGTTTCTACTTTCAGATGCAACAGAAATTTTGCGGACTGGTCAATCCGTTCGCGAGATATGGCAATTTGGAAGTCAGAAACGCTTGAGAAACTCAAAATTTGCGCAGTTCTGATGCTCGAAACGAATAACTAGAACGGCCTAGGGGAAAAGTGCGCATACCGTTGTAATCGGGCGAGTTTCTACTTTCAGATGCAACAGAAATTTTGCGGATCGGTCAATCCGTTCGCGAGATATGGCAGTTTGGATGTAAGTAACGCTTGAGAAACTCAAAATTTTCGCAGTTCTGATGCTCGAAACGAATAACTGGAACGGCCTAGGGGAAAACTACACATACCGTTGTAATGGGGCGAGTTTCTACTTTCAGAAGCAACAGAAATTTTGCGGATTGGTCAATCCGTTCGCGAGATATGGCAGTTTGGAGGTAAGAAACGCTTGAGAAACTCAAAATTTGCTCAGTTCTGATGCTCGAAACGAATAACTAGAACGGCCTAGGGGAAAAGTGCGCATACCGTTGTAATCGGGCGAGTTTCTACTTTCAGATGCAACAGAAATCATGCGGATTGGTCAATCCGTTCGCGAGATGTGGCAGTTTGGAGGTAAGAAACGCTTGAGAAACTCAAAATTTTCGCCGTTCTGATGCTCGAAACGAATAACTAGAACGGCCTAGGGGAAAAGTACGCATACCGTTGTAATCGGGCGAGTTTCTACTTTCAGATGCAACAGAAATTTTGCGGACTGGTCAATCCGTTCGCGAGATATAGCAGTTTGGAAGTCAGAAACGCTTGAGAAACTCAAAATTTGCGCAGTTCTGATGCTCGAAACGAATAACTAGAACGGCCAAGGGGAAAAGTGCGCATACCGTTGTAATCGGGCGAGTTTCTACTTTCAGATGCAACAGAAATTTTGCGGATCGGTCAATCCGTTCGCGAGATATGGCAGTTTGGATGTAAGAAACGCTTGAGAAACTCAAAATTTTCGCAGTTCTGATGCTCGAAACGAATAACTGGAACGGCCTAGGGGAAAACTACACATACCGTTGTAATCGGGCGAGTTTCTACTTTCAGATGCAACAGAAATTTTGCGGGCTGGTCAATCCGTTCGCGAGATATGGCAGTTTGGATGTAAGAAACGCTTGAGAAACTCAAAATTTTCGCCGTTCTGATGCTCGAAACGAATAACTAGAACGGCCTAGGGGAAAACTACACATACCGTTGTAATCGGGCGAGTCTCTACTTTCAGATGCAACAGAAATTTTGCGGATTGGTCAATCCGTTCGCGAGATATGGCAGTTTGGAGGTAAGAAACGCTTGAGAAACTCAAAATTTTCGCCGTTCTGATGCTCGAAACGAATAAATGGAACGGCCTAGGGGAAAAGTACGCATACCGTTGTAATCGGGCGAGTTTCTACTTTCAGATGCAACAGAAATTTTTCGGACTGGTCAATCCGTTCGCGACATATGGCAGTTTGGAAGTCAGAAACGCTTGAGAAACTCAAAATTTTCGCCGTTCTGATGCTCGAAACGAATAACTAGAACGGCCTAGGGGAAAAGTACGCATACCGTTGTAATCGGGCGAGTTTCTACTTTCAGATGCAACAGAAATTTTGCGGACTGGTCAGTCCGTTCGCGAGATATGGCAATTTGGAAGTCAGAAACGCTTGAGAAACTCAAAATTTGCGCAGTTCTGATGCTCGAAACGAATAACTAGAACGGCCTAGGGGAAAAGTGCGCATACCGTTGTAATCGGGCGAGTTTCTACTTTCAGATGCAACAGAAATTTTGCGGATCGGTCAATCCGTTCGCGAGATATGGCAGTTTGGATGTAAGTAACGCTTGAGAAACTCAAAATTTTCGCAGTTCTGATGCTCGAAACGAATAACTGGAACGGCCTAGGGGAAAACTACACATACCGTTGTAATCGGGCGAGTCTCTAGTTTCAGATGCAACAGAAATTTTGCGGATTGGTCAATCCGTTCGCGAGATATGGCTGTTTGGATGTAAGAAACGCTTGAGAAACTCAAAATTTTCGCAGCTCTGATGCTCGAAACGAATGACTACAACGGCCTAGGGGAGAAGTACGCTCACCGTTGTAATCGGGCGAGTTTCTACTTTCAGATGCAACAGAAATTTTGCGGATCGGTCAATCCGTTCGCGAGATATGGCAGTTTGGAGGTAAGAAACACTTGAGAAACTCAAAATTTGCGCAGTTCTGATGCTCGAAACGAATAACTAGAACGGCCTAGGGGAAAACTACACATACTGTTGTAATCGGGCGAGTTTCTACTTTCAGATGCAACAGAAATCATGCGGATTGGTCAATCCGTTCGCGAGATATGGCAGTTTGGAAGTAAGAAACGCTTGAGAAACTCAAAATTTGCGCAGTTCTGATGCTCGAAACGAATAACTAGAACGGCCTAGGGGAAAAGTGCGCATACCGTTGTAATCGGGCGAGTTTCTACTTTCAGATGCAACAGAAATTTTGCGGATCGGTCAATCCGTTCGCGAGATATGGCAGTTTGGAGGTAAGAAACACTTGAGAAACTCAAAATTTGCGCATTTCTGATGCTCGAAACGAATAACTAGAACGGCCTAGGGGAAAAGTACGCATACCGTTGTAATCGGGCGAGTTTCTACTTTCAGATGCAACAGAAATTTTGCGGACTGGTCAATCCGTTCGCGAGATATAGCAGTTTGGAAGTCAGAAACGCTTGAGAAACTCAAAATTTGCGCAGTTCTGATGCTCGAAACGAATAACTAGAACGGCCTAGGGGAAAAGTGCGCATACCGTTGTAATCGGGCGAGTTTCTACTTTCAGATGCAACAGAAATTTTGCGGATCGGTCAATCCGTTCGCGAGATATGGCAGTTTGGATGTAAGAAACGCTTGAGAAACTCAAAATTTTCGCAGTTCTGATGCTCGAAACGAATAACTGGAACGGCCTAGGGGAAAATTACACATACCGTTGTAATCGGGCGAGTCTCTACTTTCAGATGCAACAGAAATTTTGCGGATCGGTCAATCCGTTCGCGAGATATGGCAGTTTGGATGTAAGAAACGCTTGAGAAACTCAAAATTTTCGCAGTTCTGATGCTCGAAACGAATAACTGGAACGGCCTAGGGGAAAACTACACATACCGTTGTAATCGGGCGAGTTTCTACTTTCAGATGCAACAGAAATTTTGCGGATCGGTCAATCGGTTCGCGAGATATGGCAGTTTGGATGTAAGAAACGCTTGAGAAACTCAAAATTTTCGCAGTTTTGATGCTCGAAACGAATAACTGGAACGGCCTAGGGGAAAAGTACGCATACCGTTGTAATCGGGCGAGTTTCTACTTTCAGATGCAACAGAAATTTTGCGGATCGGTCAATCCGTTCGCGAGATATGGCAGTTTGGATGTAAGAAACGCTTGAGAAACTCAAAATTTTCGCAGTTCTGATGCTCGAAACGAATAACTGGACCGGCCTAGGGGAAAACTACACATACCGTTGTAATCGGGCGAGTTTCTACTTTCAGATGCAACAGAAATTTTGCGGATTGGTCTATCCGTTCGCGAGATATGGCAGTTTGGATGTAAGAAACGCTTGAGAAACTTAAAACTTTCGCAGTTCTGATGCTCGAAACGAATAACTAGAACCGCCTAGGGGCAAAGTGCACATACCGTTGTAATCGGGCGAGTTTCTACTTTCAGGTGAAACAGAAATTTTGCGGATTGATCAATCCGTTCGCGAGATATGGCACTTTGGATATAAGAAACGCTTGAGAAACTCAAAATTTTCGCAGCTCTGATGCTCGAAACGAATAACTAGAACGGCCTAGTGGAAAAGTACGCATACCGTTGTAATTGGGCGAGTTTCTACTTTCAGATGCAACAGAAATCATGCGGATTGGTCAATCCGTTCGCGAGATATGGCCGTTTGGATGTAAGAAACGCTTGAGAAACTCAAAATTTTCGCAGTTCTGATGCTCGAAACGAATAACAAGAACGGCCTAGGGGAAAAGTGCGCATACCGTTGTAATGGGGCGAGTTTCTACTTTCAGAAGCAACAGAAATTTTGCGGATTGGTCAATCCGTTCGCGAGATATGGCAGTTTGGAGGTAAGAAACGCTTGAGAAACTCAAAATTTGCTCAGTTCTGATGCTCGAAACGAATAACTAGAACGGCCTAGTGGAAAAGTACGCATACCGTTGTAATTGGGCGAGTTTCTACTTTCAGATGCAACAGAAATTTTGCGGATTGGTCAATCCGTTCGCGAGATATGGCAGTTTGGAGGTAAGAAACGCTTGAGAAACTCAAAATTTTCGCCGTTCTGATGCTCGAAACGAATAACTGGAACGGCCTAGGGGAAAAGTACGCATACCGTTGTAATCGGGCGAGTTTCTACTTTCAGGTGCAACAGAAATTTTGCGGACTGGTCAATCCGTTCGCGACATATGGCAGTTTGGAAGTCAGAAACGCTTGAGAAACTCAAAATTTGCGCAGTTCTGATGCTCGAAACGAATAACTAGAACGGCCTAGGGGAAAAGTGCGCTTACCGTTGTAATCGGGCGAGTTTCTACTTTCAGATGCAACAGAAATTTTGCGGATCGGTCAATCCGTTCGCGAGATATGGCAGTTTGGATGTAAGAAACGCTTGAGAAACTCAAAATTTGCGCATTTCTGATGCTCGAAACGAATAACTAGAACGGCCTAGGGGAAAAGTGCGCATATCGTTGTAATCGGGCGAGTTTCTACATTTAGGTGAAATTGAAACTTTGCGGATTGATCAATCCGTTCGCGAGATATGGTAGTTTGGAGATAAGAAACGCTTGAGAAAATCAAAATTTTCGCAGCTCTGATGCTCGAAACGAATGACTACAACGGCCTAGGGGAGAAGTACGCTTACCGTTGTAATCGGGCGAGTTTCTACTTTCAGATGCAACAGAAATTTTGCGGATCGGTCAATCCGTTCGCGAGATATGGCAGTTTGGAGGTAAGAAACACTTGAGAAACTCAAAATTTGCGCATTTCTGATGCTCGAAACGAATAACTAGAACGGCCTAGGGGAAAAGTACGCATACCGTTGTAATCGGGCGAGTTTCTACTTTCAGATGCAACAGAAATTTTGCGGACTGGTCAATCCGTTCGCGAGATATAGCAGTTTGGAAGTCAGAAACGCTTGAGAAACTCAAAATTTGCGCAGTTCTGATGCTCGAAACGAATAACTAGAACGGCCTAGGGGAAAAGTGCGCATACCGTTGTAATCGGGCGAGTTTCTACTTTCAGATGCAACAGAAATTTTGCGGATCGGTCAATCCGTTCGCGAGATATGGCAGTTTGGATGTAAGAAACGCTTGAGAAACTCAAAATTTTCGCAGTTCCGATGCTCGAAACGAATAACTGGAACGGCCTAGGGGAAAACTACACATACCGTTGTAATCGGGCGAGTTTCTACTTTCAGATGCAACAGAAATTTTGCGGACTGGTCAATCCGTTCGCGAGATATGGCAGTTTGGATGTAAGAAACGCTTGAGAAACTCAAAATTTTCGCCGTTCTGATGCTCGAAACGAATAACTAGAACGGCCTAGGGGAAAACTACACATACCGTTGTAATCGGGCGAGTCTCTACTTTCAGATGCAACAGAAATTTTGCGGATTGGTCAATCCGTTCGCGAGATATGGCAGTTTGGAGGTAAGAAACGCTTGAGAAACTCAAAATTTTCGCCGTTCTGATGCTCGAAACGAATAAATGGAACGGCCTAGGGGAAAAGTACGCATACCGTTGTAATCGGGCGAGTTTCTACTTTCAGATGCAACAGAAATTTTTCGGACTGGTCAATCCGTTCGCGACATATGGCAGTTTGGAAGTCAGAAACGCTTGAGAAACTCAAAATTTTCGCCGTTCTGATGCTCGAAACGAATAACTAGAACGGCCTAGGGGAAAAGTACGCATACCGTTGTAATCGGGCGAGTTTCTACTTTCAGATGCAACAGAAATTTTGCGGACTGGTCAATCCGTTCGCGAGATATGGCAGTTTGGAAGTCAGAAACGCTTGAGAAACTCAAAATTTGCGCAGTTCTGATGCTGGAAACGAATAACTAGAACGGCCTAGGGGAAAAGTGCGCATACCGTTGTAATCGGGCGAGTTTCTACTTTCAGATGCAACAGAAATTTTGCGGATCGGTCAATCCGTTCGCGAGATATGGCAGTTTGGATGTAAGTAACGCTTGAGAAACTCAAAATTTTCGCAGCTCTGATGCTCGAAACGAATAACTAGAACGGCCTAGGGGAAAATTACGCACACCGTTGTAATCGGGCGAGTCTCTACTTTCAGATGCAACAGAAATTTTGCGGATTGGTCAATCGGTTCGCGAGATATGGCAGTTTGGAGGTAAGAAACGCTTGAGAAACTCAAAATTTTCGCAGTTCTGATGCTCGAAACGAATAACTGGAACGGCCTAGGGGAAACCTACACATACCGTTGTAATCGGGCGAGTTTCTACTTTCAGATGCAACAGAAATTTTGCGGATCGGTCAATCCGTTCGCGAGATATGGCAGTTTGGATGTAAGTAACGCTTGAGAAACTCAAAATTTTCGCAGTTCTGATGCTCGAAACGAATAACTGGAACGGCCTAGGGGAAAACTACACATACCGTTGTAATCGGGCGAGTCTCTAGTTTCAGATGCAACAGAAATTTTGCGGATTGGTCAATCCGTTCGCGAGATATGGCTGTTTGGATGTAAGAAACGCTTGAGAAACACAAAATTTTCGCAGCTCTGATGCTCGAAACGAATGACTACAACGGCCTAGGGGAGAAGTACGCTCACCGTTGTAATCGGGCGAGTTTCTACTTTCAGATGCAACAGAAATTTTGCGGATCGGTCAATCCGTTCGCGAGATATGGCAGTTTGGAGGTAAGAAACACTTGAGAAACTCAAAATTTGCGCAGTTCTGATGCTCGAAACGAATAACTAGAACGGCCTAGGGGAAAACTACACATACTGTTGTAATCGGGCGAGTTTCTACTTTCAGATGCAACAGAAATCATGCGGATTGGTCAATCCGTTCGCGAGATATGGCAGTTTGGAAGTAAGAAACGCTTGAGAAACTCAAAATTTGCGCAGTTCTGATGCTCGAAACGAATAACTAGAACGGCCTAGGGGAAAAGTGCGCATACCGTTGTAATCGGGCGAGTTTCTACTTTCAGATGCAACAGAAATTTTGCGGATCGGTCAATCCGTTCGCGAGATATGGCAGTTTGGAGGTAAGAAACACTTGAGAAACTCAAAATTTGCGCATTTCTGATGCTCGAAACGAATAACTAGAACGGCCTAGGGGAAAAGTACGCATACCGTTGTAATCGGGCGAGTTTCTACTTTCAGATGCAACAGAAATTTTGCGGACTGGTCAATCCGTTCGCGAGATATAGCAGTTTGGAAGTCAGAAACGCTTGAGAAACTCAAAATTTGCGCAGTTCTGATGCTCGAAACGAATAACTAGAACGGCCTAGGGGAAAAGTGCGCATACCGTTGTAATCGGGCGAGTTTCTACTTTCAGATGCAACAGAAATTTTGCGGATCGGTCAATCCGTTCGCGAGATATGGCAGTTTGGATGTAAGAAACGCTTGAGAAACTCAAAATTTTCGCAGTTCTGATGCTCGAAACGAATAACTGGAACGGCCTAGGGGAAAATTACACATACCGTTGTAATCGGGCGAGTCTCTACTTTCAGATGCAACAGAAATTTTGCGGATCGGTCAATCCGTTCGCGAGATATGGCAGTTTGGATGTAAGAAACGCTTGAGAAACTCAAAATTTTCGCAGTTCTGATGCTCGAAACGAATAACTGGAACGGCCTAGGGGAAAACTACACATACCGTTGTAATCGGGCGAGTTTCTACTTTCAGATGCAACAGAAATTTTGCGGATCGGTCAATCGGTTCGCGAGATATGGCAGTTTGGATGTAAGAAACGCTTGAGAAACTCAAAATTTTCGCAGTTTTGATGCTCGAAACGAATAACTGGAACGGCCTAGGGGAAAAGTACGCATACCGTTGTAATCGGGCGAGTTTCTACTTTCAGATGCAACAGAAATTTTGCGGATCGGTCAATCCGTTCGCGAGATATGGCAGTTTGGATGTAAGAAACGCTTGAGAAACTCAAAATTTTCGCAGTTCTGATGCTCGAAACGAATAACTGGACCGGCCTAGGGGAAAACTACACATACCGTTGTAATCGGGCGAGTTTCTACTTTCAGATGCAACAGAAATTTTGCGGATTGGTCTATCCGTTCGCGAGATATGGCAGTTTGGATGTAAGAAACGCTTGAGAAACTTAAAACTTTCGCAGTTCTGATGCTCGAAACGAATAACTAGAACCGCCTAGGGGCAAAGTGCACATACCGTTGTAATCGGGCGAGTTTCTACTTTCAGGTGAAACAGAAATTTTGCGGATTGATCAATCCGTTCGCGAGATATGGCACTTTGGATATAAGAAACGCTTGAGAAACTCAAAATTTTCGCAGCTCTGATGCTCGAAACGAATAACTAGAACGGCCTAGTGGAAAAGTACGCACACCGTTGTAATTGGGCGAGTTTCTACTTTCAGATGCAACAGAAATCATGCGGATTGGTCAATCCGTTCGCGAGATATGGCCGTTTGGATGTAAGAAACGCTTGAGAAACTCAAAATTTTCGCAGTTCTGATGCTCGAAACGAATAACAAGAACGGCCTAGGGGAAAAGTGCGCATACCGTTGTAATCGGGCGAGTTTCTACTTTCAGATGCAACAGAAATTTTGCGGATCGGTCAATCCGTTCGCGAGATATGGCAGTTTGGAGGTAAGAAACACTTGAGAAACTCAAAATTTGCGCAGTTCTGATGCTCGAAACGAATAACTAGAACGGCCTAGGGGAAAACTACACATACTGTTGTAATCGGGCGAGTTTCTACTTTCAGATGCAACAGAAATCATGCGGATTGGTCAATCCGTTCGCGAGATATGGCAGTTTGGAAGTAAGAAACGCTTGAGAAACTCAAAATTTGCGCAGTTCTGATGCTCGAAACGAATAACTAGAACGGCCTAGGGGAAAAGTGCGCATACCGTTGTAATCGGGCGAGTTTCTACTTTCAGATGCAACAGAAATTTTGCGGATCGGTCAATCCGTTCGCGAGATATGGCAGTTTGGAGGTAAGAAACACTTGAGAAACTCAAAATTTGCGCATTTCTGATGCTCGAAACGAATAACTAGAACGGCCTAGGGGAAAAGTACGCATACCGTTGTAATCGGGCGAGTTTCTACTTTCAGATGCAACAGAAATTTTGCGGACTGGTCAATCCGTTCGCGAGATATAGCAGTTTGGAAGTCAGAAACGCTTGAGAAACTCAAAATTTGCGCAGTTCTGATGCTCGAAACGAATAACTAGAACGGCCTAGGGGAAAAGTGCGCATACCGTTGTAATCGGGCGAGTTTCTACTTTCAGATGCAACAGAAATTTTGCGGATCGGTCAATCCGTTCGCGAGATATGGCAGTTTGGATGTAAGAAACGCTTGAGAAACTCAAAATTTTCGCAGTTCTGATGCTCGAAACGAATAACTGGAACGGCCTAGGGGAAAATTACACATACCGTTGTAATCGGGCGAGTCTCTACTTTCAGATGCAACAGAAATTTTGCGGATCGGTCAATCCGTTCGCGAGATATGGCAGTTTGGATGTAAGAAACGCTTGAGAAACTCAAAATTTTCGCAGTTCTGATGCTCGAAACGAATAACTGGAACGGCCTAGGGGAAAACTACACATACCGTTGTAATCGGGCGAGTTTCTACTTTCAGATGCAACAGAAATTTTGCGGATCGGTCAATCGGTTCGCGAGATATGGCAGTTTGGATGTAAGAAACGCTTGAGAAACTCAAAATTTTCGCAGTTTTGATGCTCGAAACGAATAACTGGAACGGCCTAGGGGAAAAGTACGCATACCGTTGTAATCGGGCGAGTTTCTACTTTCAGATGCAACAGAAATTTTGCGGATCGGTCAATCCGTTCGCGAGATATGGCAGTTTGGATGTAAGAAACGCTTGAGAAACTCAAAATTTTCGCAGTTCTGATGCTCGAAACGAATAACTGGACCGGCCTAGGGGAAAACTACACATACCGTTGTAATCGGGCGAGTTTCTACTTTCAGATGCAACAGAAATTTTGCGGATTGGTCTATCCGTTCGCGAGATATGGCAGTTTGGATGTAAGAAACGCTTGAGAAACTTAAAACTTTCGCAGTTCTGATGCTCGAAACGAATAACTAGAACCGCCTAGGGGCAAAGTGCACATACCGTTGTAATCGGGCGAGTTTCTACTTTCAGGTGAAACAGAAATTTTGCGGATTGATCAATCCGTTCGCGAGATATGGCACTTTGGATATAAGAAACGCTTGAGAAACTCAAAATTTTCGCAGCTCTGATGCTCGAAACGAATAACTAGAACGGCCTAGTGGAAAAGTACGCATACCGTTGTAATTGGGCGAGTTTCTACTTTCAGATGCAACAGAAATTTTGCGGACTGGTCAATCCGTTCGCGAGATATAGCAGTTTGGAAGTCAGAAACGCTTGAGAAACTCAAAATTTGCGCAGTTCTGATGCTCGAAACGAATAACTAGAACGGCCTAGGGGAAAAGTGCGCATACCGTTGTAATCGGGCGAGTTTCTACTTTCAGATGCAACAGAAATTTTGCGGATCGGTCAATCCGTTCGCGAGATATGGCAGTTTGGAGGTAAGAAACACTTGAGGAACTCAAAATTTGCGCATTTCTGATGCTCGAAACGAATAACTAGAACGGCCTAGGGGAAAAGTACGCATACCGTTGTAATCGGGCGAGTTTCTACTTTCAGATGCAACAGAAATTTTGCGGACTGGTCAATCCGTTCGCGAGATATAGCAGTTTGGAAGTCAGAAACGCTTGAGAAACTCAAAATTTGCGCAGTTCTGATGCTCGAAACGAATAACTAGAACGGCCTAGGGGAAAAGTGCGCATACCGTTGTAATCGGGCGAGTTTCTACTTTCAGATGCAACAGAAATTTTGCGGATCGGTCAATCCGTTCGCGAGATATGGCAGTTTGGATGTAAGAAACGCTTGAGAAACTCAAAATTTTCGCAGTTCCGATGCTCGAAACGAATAACTGGAACGGCCTAGGGGAAAACTACACATACCGTTGTAATCGGGCGAGTTTCTACTTTCAGATGCAACAGAAATTTTGCGGACTGGTCAATCCGTTCGCGAGATATGGCAGTTTGGATGTAAGAAACGCTTGAGAAACTCAAAATTTTCGCCGTTCTGATGCTCGAAACGAATAACTAGAACGGCCTAGGGGAAAACTACACATACCGTTGTAATCGGGCGAGTCTCTACTTTCAGATGCAACAGAAATTTTGCGGATTGGTCAATCCGTTCGCGAGATATGGCAGTTTGGAGGTAAGAAACGCTTGAGAAACTCAAAATTTTCGCCGTTCTGATGCTCGAAACGAATAAATGGAACGGCCTAGGGGAAAAGTACGCATACCGTTGTAATCGGGCGAGTTTCTACTTTCAGATGCAACAGAAATTTTTCGGACTGGTCAATCCGTTCGCGACATATGGCAGTTTGGAAGTCAGAAACGCTTGAGAAACTCAAAATTTTCGCCGTTCTGATGCTCGAAACGAATAACTAGAACGGCCTAGGGGAAAAGTACGCATACCGTTGTAATCGGGCGAGTTTCTACTTTCAGATGCAACAGAAATTTTGCGGACTGGTCAATCCGTTCGCGAGATATGGCAGTTTGGAAGTCAGAAACGCTTGAGAAACTCAAAATTTGCGCAGTTCTGATGCTGGAAACGAATAACTAGAACGGCCTAGGGGAAAAGTGCGCATACCGTTGTAATCGGGCGAGTTTCTACTTTCAGATGCAACAGAAATTTTGCGGATCGGTCAATCCGTTCGCGAGATATGGCAGTTTGGATGTAAGTAACGCTTGAGAAACTCAAAATTTTCGCAGTTCTGATGCTCGAAACGAATAACTGGAACGGCCTAGGGGAAAACTACACATACCGTTGTAATCGGGCGAGTCTCTACTTTCAGATGCAACAGAAATTTTGCGGATTGGTCAATCCGTTCGCGAGATATGGCTGTTTGGATGTAAGAAACGCTTGAGAAACTCAAAATTTTCGCAGCTCTGATGCTCGAAACGAATAACTAGAACGGCCTAGGGGAAAATTACGCACACCGTTGTAATCGGGCGAGTCTCTACTTTCAGATGCAACAGAAATTTTGCGGATTGGTCAATCGGTTCGCGAGATATGGCAGTTTGGAGGTAAGAAACGCTTGAGAAACTCAAAATTTTCGCAGTTCTGATGCTCGAAACGAATAACTGGAACGGCCTAGGGGAAACCTACACATACCGTTGTAATCGGGCGAGTTTCTACTTTCAGATGCAACAGAAATTTTGCGGATTGGACAATCCGTTCGCGAGATATGGCAGTTTGGAAGTAAGAAACACTTGAGAAACTCAAAATTTGCGCAGTTCTGATGCTCGAAACGAATAACTAGAACGGCCTAGGGGAAAAGTGCGCATACCGTTGTAATCGGGCGAGTTTCTACTTTCAGATGCAACAGAAATCATGCGGATTGGTCAATCCGTTCGCGAGATATGGCAGTTTGGAGGTAAGAAACGCTTGAGAAACTCAAAATTTTCGCAGCTCTGATGCTCGAAACGAATGACTACAACGGCCTAGGGGAGAAGTACGCTTACCGTTGTAATCGGGCGAGTTTCTACTTTCAGATGCAACAGAAATTTTGCGGATCGGTCAATCCGTTCGCGAGATATGGTAGTTTGGAGGTAAGAAACACTTGAGAAACTCAAAATATGCGCAGTTCTGATGCTCGAAACGAATAACTAGAACGGCCTAGGGGAAAAGTGCGCATACCGTTGTAATCGGGCGAGTTTCTACTTTCAGATGCAACAGAAATCATGCGGATTGGTCAATCCGTTCGTGAGATATGGCAGTTTGGAGGTAAGAAACGCTTGAGAAACTCAAAATTTTCGCAGTTCTGATGCTCGAAACGAATAACTGGAACGGCCTAGGGGAAAACTACACATACCGTTGTAATCGGGCGAGTCTCTACTTTCAGATGCAACAGAAATTTTGCGGATCGGTCAATCCGTTCGCGAGATATGGCAGTTTGGATGTAAGAAACGCTTGAGAAACTCAAAATTTTCGCAGTTTTGATGCTCGAAACGAATAACTGGAACGGCCTAGGGGAAAAGTACGCATACCGTTGTAATCGGGCGAGTTTCTACTTTCAGATGCAACAGAAATTTTGCGGATCGGTCAATCCGTTCGCGAGATATGGCAGTTTGGATGTAAGAAACGCTTGAGAAACTCAAAATTTTCGCAGTTCTGATGCTCGAAACGAATAACTGGAACGGCCTAGGGGAAAACTACACATACCGTTGTAATCGGGCGAGTTTCTACTTTCAGATGCAACAGAAATTTTGCGGATTGGTCTATCCGTTCGCGAGATATGGCAGTTTGGATGTAAGAAACGCTTGAGAAACTTGAAATTTTCGCAGTTCTGATGCTCGAAACGAATAACTAGAACCGCCTAGGGGCAAAGTGCGCATACCGTTGTAATCGGGCGAGTTTCTACTTTCAGGTGAAACAGAAATTTTGCGGATTGATCAATCCGTTCGCGAGATATGGCACTTTGGAGATAAGAAACGCTTGAGAAACTCAAAATTTTCGCAGCTCTGATGCTCGAAACGAATGACTACAACGGCCTAGGGGAGAAGTACGCTTGCCGTTGTAATCGGGCGAGTTTCTACTTTCAGATGCAACAGAAATCATGCGGATTGGTCTATCCGTTCGCGAGATATGGCCGTTTCGATGTAAGAAACGCTTGAGAAACTCAAAGTTTTCGCAATTCTGATGCTCGAAACGGATAACTGGAACGGCCTAGGGGAAAACTACACATACCGTTGTAATCGGACGAGTTTCTACTTTCAGATGCAACAGAAATCATGCGGATTGGTCAATCCGTTCGCGAGATATGGCCGTTTGGATGTAAGAAACGCTTGAGAAACTCAAAATTTTCGCAGTTTTGATGCTCGAAACGAATAACTGGAACGGCCTAGGGGAAAAGTACGCATACCGTTGTAATCGGGCGAGTTTCTACTTTCAGATGCAACAGAAATTTTGCGGATCGGTCAATCCGTTTGCGACATATGGCAGTTTGGAAGTCAGAAACGCTTGAGAAACTCAAAATTTGCGCAGTTCTGATGCTCGAAACGAATAACTAGAACGGCCTAGGGGAAAAGTGCGCATACCGTTGTAATTGGGCGAGTTTCTACTTTCAGATGCAACAGAAATTTTGCGGATTGGTCAATCCGTTCGCGAGATATGGCAGTTTGGAGGTAAGAAACGCTTGAGAAACTCAAAATTTTCGCCGTTCTGATGCTCGAAACGAATAACTGGAACGGCCTAGGGGAAAAGTACGCATACCGTTGTAATCGGGCGAGTTTCTACTTTCAGGTGCAACAGAAATTTTGCGGACTGGTCAATCCGTTTGCGACATATGGCAGTTTGGAAGTCAGAAACGCTTGAGAAACTCAAAATTTGCGCAGTTCTGATGCTCGAAACGAATAACTAGAACGGCCTAGGGGAAAAGTGCGCATACCGTTGTAATCGGGCGAGTTTCTACTTTCAGATGCAACAGAAATTTTGCGGATCGGTCAATCCGTTCGCGAGATATGGCAGTTTGGAGGTAAGAAACGCTTGAGAAACTCAAAATTTGCGCATTTCTGATGCTCGAAACGAATAACTAGAACGGCCTAGGGGAAAAGTGCGCATATCGTTGTAATCGGGCGAGTTTCTACATTTAGGTGAAATTGAAACTTTGCGGATTGATCAATCCGTTCGCGAGATATGGTAGTTTGGAGATAAGAAACGCTTGAGAAAATCAAAATTTTCGCAGCTCTGATGCTCGAAACGAATGACTACAACGGCCTAGGGGAGAAGTACGCTTACCGTTGTAATCGGGCGAGTTTCTACTTTCAGATGCAACAGAAATCATGCGGATTGGTCTATCCGTTCGCGAGATATGGCCGTTTCGATGTAAGAAACGCTTGAGAAACTCAAAATTTTCGCAGTTCTGATGCTCGAAACGAATAACAAGAACGGCCTAGGGGAAAAGTGCGCATACCGTTGTAATCGGGCGAGTTTCTACTTTCAGAAGAAACAGAAATTTTGCGGATTGGTCAATCCGTTCGCGAGATATGGCAGTTTGGAGGTAAGAAACTCTTGAGAAACTCAAAATTTGCTCAGTTCTGATGCTCGAAACGAATAACTAGAACGGCCTAGGGGAAAAGTACGCATACCGTTGTAATCGGGCGAGTTTCTACTTTCAGATGCAACAGAAATTTTGCGGATTGGTCAATCCGTTCGCGAGATATGGCAGTTTGGAGGTAAGAAACGCTTGAGAAACTCAAAATTTTCGCCGTTCTGATGCTCGAAACGAATAACTAGAACGGCCTAAGGGAAAAGTACGCATACCGTTGTAATCGGGCGAGTTTCTACTTTCAGATGCAACAGAAATTTTGCGGACTGGTCAAACCGTTCGCGAGATATGGCAGTTTGGAAGTCAGAAACGCTCGAGAAACTCAAAATTTGCGCAGTTCTGATGCTCGAAACGAATAACTATAACGGCCTAGGGGAAAAGTGCGCATACCGTTGTAATCGGGCGAGTTTCTACTTTCAGATGCAACAGAAATTTTGCGGATCGGTCAATCCGTTCGCGTGATATGGCAGTTTGGATGTAAGTAACGCTTGAGAAACTCAAAATTTTCGCAGTTCTGATGCTCGAAACGAATAACTGGAACGGCCTAGGGGAAAACTACACATACCGTTGTAATCGGGCGAGTCTCTACTTTCAGATGCAACAGAAATTTTGCGGATTGGTCAATCCGTTCGCGAGATATGGCTGTTTGGATGTAAGAAACGCTTGAGAAACTCAAAATTTTTGCAGCTCTGATGCTCGAAACGAATGACTACAACGGCCTAGGGGAGAAGTACGCTTACCGTTGTAATCGGGCGAGTTTCTACTTTCAGATGCAACAGAAATTTTGCGGATTGGTCAATCCGTTCGCGAGATATGGCAGTTTGGAGGTAAGAAACGCTTGAGAAACTCAAAATTTTCGCCGTTCTGATGCTCGAAACGAATAACTGGAACGGCCTAGGGGAAAAGTACGCATACCGTTGTAATCGGGCGAGTTTCTACTTTCAGATGCAACAGAAATTTTGCGGATCGGTCAATCCGTTCGCGAGATATGGCAGTTTGGAGGTAAGAAACGCTTGAGAAACTCAAAATTTGCGCATTTCTGATGCTCGAAACGAATAACTAGAACGGCCTAGGGGAAAAGTGCGCATATCGTTGTAATCGGGCGAGTTTCTACATTTAGGTGAAATTGAAACTTTGCGGATTGATCAATCCGTTCGCGAGATATGGTAGTTTGGAGATAAGAAACGATTGAGAAAATCAAAATTTTCGCAGCTCTGATGCTCGAAACGAATGACTACAACGGCCTAGGGGAGAAGTACGCTTACCGTTGTAATCGGGCGAGTTTCTACTTTCAGATGCAACAGAAATCATGCGGATTGGTCTATCCGTTCGCGAGATATGGCCGTTTCGATGTAAGAAACGCTTGAGAAACTCAAAATTTTCGCAGTTCTGATGCTCGAAACGAATAACAAGAACGGCCTAGGGGAAAAGTGCGCATACCGTTGTAATCGGGCGAGTTTCTACTTTCAGAAGAAACAGAAATTTTGCGGATTGGTCAATCCGTTCGCGAGATATGGCAGTTTGGAGGTAAGAAACTCTTGAGAAACTCAAAATTTGCTCAGTTCTGATGCTCGAAACGAATAACTAGAACGGCCTAGGGGAAAAGTACGCATACCGTTGTAATCGGGCGAGTTTCTACTTTCAGATGCAACAGAAATTTTGCGGATTGGTCAATCCGTTCGCGAGATATGGCAGTTTGGAGGTAAGAAACGCTTGAGAAACTCAAAATTTTCGCCGTTCTGATGCTCGAAACGAATAACTAGAACGCCTAAGGGAAAAGTACGCATACCGTTGTAATCGGGCGAGTTTCTACTTTCAGATGCAACAGAAATTTTGCGGACTGGTCAAACCGTTCGCGAGATATGGCAGTTTGGAAGTCAGAAACGCTTGAGAAACTCAAAATTTGCGCAGTTCTGATGCTCGAAACGAATAACTATAACGGCCTAGGGGAAAAGTGCGCATACCGTTGTAATCGGGCGAGTTTCTACTTTCAGATGCAACAGAAATTTGCGGATCGGTCAATCCGTTCGCGTGATATGGCAGTTTGGATGTAAGTAACGCTTGAGAAACTCAAAATTTTCGCAGTTCTGATGCTCGAAACGAATAACTGGAACGGCCTAGGGGAAAACTACACATTACCGTTGTAATCGGGCGAGTCTCTACTTTCAGATGCAACAGAAATTTTGCGGATTGGTCAATCCGTTCGCGAGATATGGCTGTTTGGATGTAAGAAACGCTTGAGAAACTCAAAATTTTGCAGCTCTGATGCTCGAAACGAATGACTACAACGGCCTAGGGGAGAAGTACGCTTACCGTTGTAATCGGGCGAGTTTCTACTTTCAGATGCAACAGAAATTTTGCGGATTGGTCAATCCGTTCGCGAGATATGCAGTTTGGAGGTAAGAAACGCTTGAGAAACTCAAAATTTTCGCCGTTCTGATGCTCGAAACGAATAACTGGAACGGCCTAGGGGGAAAAGTACGCATACCGTTGTAATCGGGCGAGTTTTCTACTTTCAGATGCAACAGAAATCATGCGGATTGGTCTATCCGTTCGCGAGATATGGCCGTTTCGATGTAAGAAACGCTTGAGAAACTCAAAATTTCGCAGTTCTGATGCTCGAAACGAATAACAAGAACGGCCTAGGGGAAAAGTGTGCATACCCTTGTAATCGGGCGAGTTTCTACTTTCAGAAGCAACAGAAAATTTTGCGATTGGTCAATCCGTTCGCGAGATATGGCAGTTTGGAGGTAAGAAACGCTTGAGAAACTCAAAATTTTCGCAGTTCTGATGCTCGAAACGAATAACAAGAACGGCCTAGGGGAAAAGTGCGCATACCGTTGTAATCGGGCGAGTTCTACTTTCAGATGCAACAGAAATTTTGCGGATTGGTCAATCCGTTCGTGAGATATGGCAGTTTGGAGGTAAGAAACGCTTGAGAAACTCAAAATTTGCTCAGTTCTGATGCTCGAAACGAATAACTAGAACGGCCTAGGGGAAAAGTACGCATACCGTTGTAATCGGGCGAGTTTCTACTTTCAGATGCAACAGAAATTTGCGGATTGGTCAATCCGTTCGCGAGATATGCAGTTTGGAGGTAAGAAACGCTTGAGAAACTCAAAATTTCGCCGTTCTGATGCTCGAAACGAATACTAGAACGGCCTAGGGGAAAACTACACATACCGTTGTAATCGGGCGAGTCTCTACTTTCAGATGCAACAGAAATTTGCGGATTGGTCAATCCGTTCGCGAGATATGGCTGTTTGGATGTAAGAAACGCTTGAGAAACTCAAAATTTTCGCAGCTCTGATGCTCGAAACGAATGACTACAACGGCCTAGAGGAGAAGCACCGCTTACCGTTGTAATCGGGCGAGTTTCTACTTTCAGATGCAACAGAAATTTTGCGGATTGGTCAATCCGTTCGCGAGATATGGCAGTTTGGAGGTAAGAAAACGCTTGAGAAACTCAAAATTTTCGCCGTTCTGATGCTCGAAACGAATAACTGGAACGGCCTAGGGGAAAAGTACGCATACCGTTGTAATCGGGCGAGTTTCTACTTTCAGATGCAACAGAAATTTTGCGGACTGGTCAATCCGTTCGCGACATATGGCAGTTTGGAAGTCAGAAACGCTTGAGAAACTCAAAATTTGCTCAGTTCTGATGCTCGAAACGAATAACTAGAACGGCCTAGGGGAAAAGTACGCATACCGTTGTAATCGGGCGAGTTTCTACTTTCAGATGCAACAGAATTTTTGCGGATTGGTCAATCCGTTCGCGAGATATGGCAGTTTGGAGGTAAGAAACGCTTGAGAAACTCAAATTTTCGCAGTTCTGATGCTCGAAACGAATAACAAGAACGGCTAGGGGAAAAGTGCGCATACCGTTGTAATCGGGCGAGTTTCTACTTTCAGATGCAACAGAAATTTTGCGGATTGGTCAATCCGTTCGTGAGATATGGCAGTTTGGAGGTAAGAAACGCTTGAGAAACTCAAAATTTGCTCAGTTCTGATGCTCGAAACGAATAACTAGAACGGCCTAGGGAAAAGTAGCCATACCGTTGTAATCGGGCGAGTTTCTACTTTCAGATGCAACAGAAATTTGCGGATTGGTCAATCCGTTCGCGAGATATGGCAGTTTGGAGGTAAGAAACGCTTGAGAAACTCAAAATTTTCGCCGTTCTGATGCTCGAAACGAATACTAGAACGGCCTAGGGGAAAACTACACATACCGTTGTAATCGGGCGAGTCTCTACTTTCAGATGCAACAGAAATTTTGCGGATTGGTCAATCCGTTCGCGAGATATGGCTGTTTGGATGTAAGAAACGCTTGAGAAACTCAAAATTTCGCAGCTCTGATGCTCGAAACGAATGACTACAACGGCTAGGGAGAAGCACGCTTACCGTTGTAATCGGGCGAGTTTCTACTTTCAGATGCAACAGAAATTTTGCGGATTGGTCAATCCGTTCGCGAGATATGGCAGTTTGGAGTAAGAAACGCTTGAGAAACTCAAAATTTTCGCCGTTCTGATGCTCGAAACGAATAACTGGAACGGCCTAGGGGAAAAGTACGCATACCGTTGTAATCGGGCGAGTTTCTACTTTCAGATGCAACAGAAATTTTGCGGACTGGTCAATCCGTTCGCGACATATGGCAGTTTGGAAGTCAGAAACGCTTGAGAAACTCAAAATTTGCGCAGTTCTGATGCTCGAAACGATGACTAGAACGGCCTAGGGGAAAGTGCGCATACCGTTGTAATCGTGCGAGTTTCTACTTTCAGATGCAACGGAAATTTGCGGATCGGTCAATCCGTTCGCGAGTATGGCAGTTTGGAGGTAAGAAACGCTTGAGAAACTCAAATTTGCGCATTTCTGATGCTCGAAACGAATAACTAGAACGGCCTAGGGGAAAAGTGCGCATACCGTTGTAATCGGGCGAGTTTCTACTTTTAGGTGAAACAGAAATTTTGCGGATTGATCAATCCGTTCGCGAGATATGGCAGTTTGGAGATAAGAAACGCTTGAGAAACTCAAAATTTTCGCAGCTCTGATGCTCGAAACGAATGACTACAACGGCCTAGGGGAGAAGTACGCTTACCGTTGTAATCGGGCGAGTTTCTACTTTCAGATGCAACAGAAATCATGCGGATTGGTCTATCCGTTCGCGAGATATGGCCGTTTCGATGTAAGAAACGCTTGAGAAACTCAAAATTTTCGCAGTTCTGATGCTCGAAACGAATAACAAGAACGGCCTCGGGGAAAAGTGCGCATACCCTTGTAATCGGGCGAGTTTCTACTTTCAGAAGCAACAGAAATTTTGCGGATTGGTCAATCCGTTCGCGAGATATGGCAGTTTTGGAGGTAAGAAACGCTTGAGAAACTCAAAATTTCGCAGTTCTGATGCTCGAAACGAATAACAAGAACGGCCTAGGGAAAAGTGCGCATACGTTGTAATCGGGCGAGTTTCTACTTTCAGAAGAACAGAAATTTGCGGATTGGTCAATCCGTTCGCGAGATATGGCAGTTTAGAGGTAAGAAACTCTTGAGAAACTCAAAATTTGCTCAGTTCTGATGCTCGAAACGAATAACTAGAACGGCCTAGGGGAAAAGTACGCATACCGTTGTAATCGGGCGAGTTTCTACTTTCAGATGCAACAGAAATTTTGCGGACTGGTCAATCCGTTCGCGAGATATGGCAGTTTGGAAGTCAGAAACGCTTGAGAAACTCAAAATTTGCGCAGTTCTGATGCTCGAAACGAATAACTAGAACGGCCTAGGGGAAAAGTGCGCATACCGTTGTAATCGGGCGAGTTTCTACTTTCAGATGCAACAGAAATTTTGCGGATCGGTCAATCCGTTCGCGAGATATGGCAGTTTGGATGTAAGTAACGCTTGAGAAACTCAAAATTTTCGCAGTTCTGATGCTCGAAACGAATAACTGGAACGGCCTAGGGGAAAACTACACATACCGTTGTAATCGGGCGAGTCTCTACTTTCAGATGCAACAGAAATTTTGCGGATTGGTCAATCCGTTCGCGAGATATGGCTGTTTGGATGTAAGAAACGCTTGAGAAACTCAAAATTTTCGCAGCTCTGATGCTCGAAACGAATGACTACAACGGCCTAGGGGAAAAGTGCGCATACCGTTGTAATCGGGCGAGTTTCTACTTTTAGGTGAAACAGAAATTTTGCAGATTGATCAATCCGTTCGCGAGATATGGCAGTTTGGAGATAAGAAACGCTTGAGAAACTCAAAATTTTCGCAGCTCTGATGCTCGAAACGAATGACTAGAACGGCCTAGGGGAGAAGTACGCTTACCGTTGTAATCGGGCGAGTTTCTACTTTCAGATGCAACAGAAATCATGCGGATTGGTCTATCCGTTCGCGAGATATGGCCGTTTCGATGTAAGAAACGCTTGAGAAACTCAAAATTTTCGCAGTTCTGATGCTCGAAACGAATAACAAGAACGGCCTAGGGGAAAAGTGCGCATACCCTTGTAATCGGGCGAGTTTCTACTTTCGGAAGCAACAGAAATTTTGCGGATTGGTCAATCCGTTCGCGAGATATGGCAGTATGGAGGTAAGAAACGCTTGAGAAACTCAAAATTTTCGCAGTTCTGATGCTCGAAACGAATAACAAGAACGGCCTAGGGGAAAAGTGCGCATACCGTTGTAATCGGGCGAGTTTCTACTTTCAGATGCAACAGAAATCATGCGGATTGGTCAATCCTTTCGCGAGATATGGCAGTTTGGAAGTCAGAAACGCTTGAGAAACTCAAAATTTGCGCAGTTCTGATGCTCGAAACGAATAACTAGAACGGCCTAGGGGAAAAGTGCGCATACCCTTGTAATCGGGCGAGTTTCTACTTTCAGAAGCAACAGAAATTTTGCGGATCGGTCAATCCGTTCGCGAGATATGGCAGTTTGGATGTAAGTAATGCTTGAGAAACTCAAAATTTTCGCAGTTCTGATGCTCGAAACGAATAACTGGAACGGCCTAGGGGAAAACTACACATACCGTTGTAATCGGGCGAGTCTCTACTTTCAGATGCAACAGAAATTTTGCGGATTGGTCAATCCGTTCGCGAGATATGGCTGTTTGGATGTAAGAAACGCTTGAGAAACTCAAAATTTTCGCAGCTCTGATGCTCGAAACGAATGACTACAACGGCCTAGGGGAGAAGTACGCTTACCGTTGTAATCGGGCGAGTTTCTACTTTCAGATGCAACAGAAATTTTGCGGATTGGTCAATCCGTTCGCGAGATATGGCAGTTTGGAGGTAAGAAACGCTTGAGAAACTCAAAATTTTCGCCGTTCTGATGCTCGAAACGAATAACTGGAACGGCCTAGGGGAAAAGTACGCATACCGTTGTAATCGGGCGAGTTTCTACTTTCAGATGCAACAGAAATCATGCGGATTGGTCTATCCGTTCGCGAGATATGGCCGTTTCGATGTAAGAAACGCTTGAGAAACTCAAAATTTTCGCAGTTCTGATGCTCGAAACGAATAACAAGAACGGCCTAGGGGAAAAGTGCGCATACCCTTGTAATCGGGCGAGTTTCTACTTTCAGAAGCAACAGAAATTTTGCGGATTGGTCAATCCGTTCGCGAGATATGGCAGTTTGGAGGTAAGAAACGCTTGAGAAACTCAAAATTTGCGCAGTTCTGATGCTCGAAACGAATAACTAGAACGGCCTAGGGGAAAAGTGCGCATACCCTTGTAATCGGGCGAGTTTCTACTTTCAGAAGCAACAGAAATTTTGCGGATCGGTCAATCCGTTCGCGAGATATGGCAGTTTGGATGTAAGTAACGCTTGAGAAACTCAAAATTTTCGCAGTTCTGATGCTCGAAACGAATAACTGGAACGGCCTAGGGGAAAACTACACATACCGTTGTAATCGGGCGAGTCTCTACTTTCAGATGCAACAGAAATTTTGCGGATTGGTCAATCCGTTCGCGAGATATGGCTGTTTGGATGTAAGAAACGCTTGAGAAACTCAAAATTTTCGCAGCTCTGATGCTCGAAACGAATGACTACAACGGCCTAGGGGAGAAGTACGCTTACCGTTGTAATCGGGCGAGTTTCTACTTTCAGATGCAACAGAAATTTTGCGGATTGGTCAATCCGTTCGCGAGATATGGCAGTTTGGAGGTAAGAAACGCTTGAGAAACTCAAAATTTTCGCCGTTCTGATGCTCGAAACGAATAACTGGAACGGCCTAGGGGAAAAGTACGCATACCGTTGTAATCGGGCGAGTTTCTACTTTCAGATGCAACAGAAATCATGCGGATTAGTCTATCCGTTCGCGAGATATGGCCGTTTCGATGTAAGAAACGCTTGAGAAACTCAAAATTTTCGCAGTTCTGATGCTCGAAACGAATAACAAGAAAGGCCTAGGGGAAAAGTGCGCATACCCTTGTAATCGGGCGAGTTTCTACTTTCAGAAGCAACAGAAATGTTGCGGATTGGTCAATCCGTTCGCGAGATATGGCAGTTTGGAGGTAAGAAACGCTTGAGAAACTCAAAATTTTCGCAGTTCTGATGCTCGAAACGAATAACAAGAACGGCCTAGGGGAAAAGTGCGCATACCGTTGTAATCGGGCGAGTTTCTACTTTCAGATGCAACAGAAATTTTGCGGATTGGTCAATCCGTTCGTGAGATATGGCAGTTTGGAGGTAAGAAACGCTTGAGAAACTCAAAATTTGCTCAGTTCTGATGCTCGAAACGAATAACTAGAACGGCCTAGGGGAAAAGTACGCATACCGTTGTAATCGGGCGAGTTTCTACTTTCAGATGCAACAGAAATTTTGCGGATTGGTCAATCCGTTCGCGAGATATGGCAGTTTGGAGGTAAGAAACGCTTGAGAAACTCAAAATTTTCGCCGTTCTGATGCTCGAAACGAATAACTAGAACGGCCTAGGGGAAAACTACACATACCGTTGTAATCGGGCGAGTCTCTACTTTCAGATGCAACAGAAATTTTGCGGATTGGTCAATCCGTTCGCGAGATATGGCTGTTTGGATGTAAGAAACGCTTGAGAAACTCAAAATTTTCGCAGCTCTGATGCTCGAAACGAATGACTACAACGGCCTAGGGGAGAAGCACGCTTACCGTTGTAATCGGGCGAGTTTCTACTTTCAGATGCAACAGAAATTTTGCGGATTGGTCAATCCGTTCGCGAGATATGGCAGTTTGGAGGTAAGAAACGCTTGAGAAACTCAAAATTTTCGCCGTTCTGATGCTCGAAACGAATAACTGGAACGGCCTAGGGGAAAAGTACGCATACCGTTGTAATCGGGCGAGTTTCTACTTTCAGATGCAACAGAAATTTTGCGGACTGGTCAATCCGTTCGCGACATATGGCAGTTTGGAAGTCAGAAACGCTTGAGAAACTCAAAATTTGCGCAGTTCTGATGCTCGAAACGAATAACTAGAACGGCCTAGGGGAAAAGTGCGCATACCGTTGTAATCGGGCGAGTTTCTACTTTCAGATGCAACAGAAATTTTGCGGATCGGTCAATCCGTTCGCGAGATATGGCAGTTTGGATGTAAGAAACGCTTGAGAAACTCAAAATTTGCGCATTTCTGATGCTCGAAACGAATAGCAAGAACGGCCTAGGGGAAAAGTGCGCATACCGTTGTAATCGGGCGAGTTTCTACTTTCAGATGCAACAGAAATCATGCGGATTGGTCAATCCGTTCGCGAGATATGGCAGTTTGGAGATAAGAAACTCTTGAGAAACTCAAAATTTGCTCAGTTCTGATGCTCGAAACGAATAACTAGAACGGCCTAGGGGAAAAGTACGCATACCGTTGTAATCGGGCGAGTTTCTACTTTCAGATGCAACAGAAATTTTGCGGACTGGTCAATCCGTTCGCGAGATATGGCAGTTTGGATGTAAGTAACGCTTGAGAAACTCAAAATTTTCGCAGTTCTGATGCTCGAAACGAATAACTGGAACGGCCTAGGGGAAAACTACACATACCGTTGTAAGCGGGCGAGTCTCTACTTTCAGATGCAACAGAAATTTTGCGGATTGGTCAATCCGTTCGCGAGATATGGCTGTTTGGATGTAAGAAACGCTTGAGAAACTCAAAATTTTCGCAGCTCTGATGCTCGAAACGAATGACTACAACGGCCTAGGGGAGAAGTACGCTTACCGTTGTAATCGGGCGAGTTTCTACTTTCAGATGCAACAGAAATTTTGCGGATTGGTCAATCCGTTCGCGAGATATGGCAGTTTGGAGGTAAGAAACGCTTGAGAAACTCAAAATTTTCGCAGCTCTGATGCTCGAAACGAATGACTAGAACGGCCTAGGGGAGAAGTACGCTTACCGTTGTAATCGGGCGAGTTTCTACTTTCAGATGCAACAGAAATCATGCGGATTGGTCTATCCGTTCGCGAGATATGGCCGTTTCGATGTAAGAAACGCTTGAGAAACTCAAAATTTTCGCAGTTCTGATGCTCGAAACGAATAACAAGAACGGCCTAGGGGAAAAGTGCGCATACCCTTGTAATCGGGCGAGTTTCTACTTTCAGAAGCAACCGAAATTTTGCGGATTGGTCAATCCGTTCGCGAGATATGGCAGTTTGGAGGTAAGAAACGCTTGAGAAACTCAAAATTTTCGCAGTTCTGATGCTCGAAACGAATAACAAGAAAGGCCTAGGGGAAAAGTGCGCATACCGTTGTAATCGAGCGAGTTTCTACTTTCAGATGCAACAGAAATCATGCGGATTGGTCAATCCTTTCGCGAGATATGGCAGTTTGGAAGTCAGAAACGCTTGAGAAACTCAAAATTTGCGCAGTTCTGATGCTCGAAACGAATAACTAGAACGGCCTAGGGGAAAAGTGCGCATACCCTTGTAATCGGGCGAGTTTCTACTTTCAGAAGCAACAGAAATTTTGCGGATTGGTCAATCCGTTCGCGAGATGTGGCAGTTTGGATGTAAGTAACGCTTGAGAAACTCAAAATTTTCGCAGTTCTGATGCTCGTAACGAATAACTGGAACGGCCTAGGGGAAAACTACACATTCCGTTGTAATCGGGCGAGTCTCTACTTTCAGATGCAACAGAAATTTTGCGGATTGGTCAATCCGTTCGCGAGATATGGCTGTTTGGATGTAAGAAACGCTTGAGAAGCTCAAAATTTTCGCAGCTCTGATGCTCGAAACGAATGACTACAACGGCCTAGGGGAGAAGTACGCTTACCGTTGTAATCGGGCGAGTTTCTACTTTCAGATGCAACAGAAATTTTGCGGATTGGTCAATCCGTTCGCGAGATATGGCAGTTTGGAGGTAAGAAACGCTTGAGAAACTCAAAATTTTCGCCGTTCTGATGCTCGAAACGAATAACTGGAACGGCCTAGGGGAAAAGTACTCATACCGTTGTAATCGGGCGAGTTTCTACTTTCAGATGCAACAGAAATTTTGCGGACTGGTCAATCCGCTCGCGACATATGGCAGTTTGGAAGTCAGAAACGCTTGAGAAACTCAAAATTTGCGCAGTTCTGATGCTCGAAACGAATAACTAGAACGGCCTAGGGGAAAAGTGCGCATACCGTTGTAATCGGGCGAGTTTCTACTTTCAGATGCAACAGAAATCATGCGGATTGGTCTATCCGTTTGCGAGATATGGCCGTTTCGATGTAAGAAACGCTTGAGAAACTCAAAATTTTCGCAGTTCTGATGCTCGAAACGAATAACTGGAACGGCCTAGGGGAAAAGTACGCATACCGTTGTAATCGGGCGAGTTTCTACTTTCAGATGCAACAGAAATTTTGCGGACTGGTCAATCCGTTCGCGAGATATGGCAGTTTGGAAGGCAGAAACGCTTGAGAAACTCAAAATTTTCGCAGTTCTGATGCTCGAAACGAATAACTGGAACGGCCTAGGGGAAAAGTACGCATACCGTTGTAATCGGGCGAGTTTCTACTTTTAGGTGAAACAGAAATTTTGCGGATTGATCAATCCGTTCGCGAGATATGGCAGTTTGGAGATAAGAAACGCTTGAGAAACTAAAAATTTTCGCAGCTCTGATGCTCGAAACGAATGACTACAACGGCCTAGGGGAGAAGTACGCTTACCGTTGTAATCGGGCGAGTTTCTACTTTCAGATGCAACAGAAATCATGCGGATTGGTCTATCCGTTCGCGAGATATGGCCGTTTCGATGTAAGAAACGCTTGAGAAACTCAAAATTTTCGCAGTTCTGATGCTCGAAACGAATAACAAGAACGGCCTAGGGGAAAAGTGCGCATACCCTTGTAATCGGGCGAGTTTCTACTTTCAGAAGCAACAGAAATTTTGCGGATTGGTCAATCCGTTCGCGAGATATGGCAGTTTGGATGTAAGTAACGCTTGAGAAACTCAAAATTTTCGCAGTTCTGATGCTCGAAACGAATAACTGGAACGGCCTAGGGGAAAACTACACATACCGTTGTAATCGGGCGAGTCTCTACTTTCAGATGCAACAGAAATTTTGCGGATTGGTCAATCCGTTCGCGAGATATGGCTGTTTGGATGTAAGAAACGCTTGAGAAGCTCAAAATTTTCGCAGCTCTGATGCTCGAAACGAATGACTACAACGGCCTAGGGGAGAAGTACGCTTACCGTTGTAATCGGGCGAGTTTCTACTTTCAGATGCAACAGAAATTTTGCGGATTGGTCAATCCGTTCGCGAGATATGGCAGTTTGGAGGTAAGAAACGCTTGAGAAACTCAAAATTTTCGCCGTTCTGATGCTCGAAACGAATAACTGGAACGGCCTAGGGGAAAAGTACGCATACCGTTGTAATCGGGCGAGTTTCTACTTTCAGATGCAACAGAAATTTTGCGGACTGGTCAATCCGTTCGCGACATATGGCAGTTTGGAAGTCAGAAACGCTTGAGAAACGCAAAATTTGCGCAGTTCTGATGCTCGAAACGAATAACTAGAACGGCCTAGGGGAAAAGTACGCATACCGTTGTAATCGGGCGAGTTTCTACTTTCAGATGCAACAGAAATTTTGCGGACTGGTCAATCCGTTCGCGACATATGGCAGTTTGGAAGTCAGAAACGCTTGAGAAACTCAAAATTTGCGCAGTTCTGATGCTCGAAACGAATAACTAGAACGGCCTAGGGGAAAAGTGCGCATACCGTTGTAATCGGGCGAGTTTCTACTTTCAGATGCAACAGAAATTTTGCGGATCGGTCAATCCGTTCGCGAGATATGGCAGTTTGGATGTAAGAAACGCTTGAGAAACTCAAAATTTGCGCATTTCTGATGCTCGAAACGAATAGCAAGAACGGCCTAGGGGAAAAGTGCGCATACCGTTGTAATCGGGCGAGTTTCTACTTTCAGATGCAACAGAAATCATGCGGATTGGTCAATCCGTTCGCGAGATATGGCAGTTTGGAGATAAGAAACTCTTGAGAAACTCAAAATTTGCTCAGTTCTGATGCTCGAAACGAATAACTAGAACGGCCTAGGGGAAAAGTACGCATACCGTTGTAATCGGGCGAGTTTCTACTTTCAGATGCAACAGAAATTTTGCGGACTGGTCAATCCGTTCGCGAGATATGGCAGTTTGGATGTAAGTAACGCTTGAGAAACTCAAAATTTTCGCAGTTCTGATGCTCGAAACGAATAACTGGAACGGCCTAGGGGAAAACTACACATACCGTTGTAAGCGGGCGAGTCTCTACTTTCAGATGCAACAGAAATTTTGCGGATTGGTCAATCCGTTCGCGAGATATGGCCGTTTCGATGTAAGAAACGCTTGAGAAACTCAAAATTTTCGCAGTTCTGATGCTCGAAACGAATAACAAGAACGGCCTAGGGGAAAAGTGCGCATACCCTTGTAATCGGGCGAGTTTCTACTTTCAGAAGCAACCGAAATTTTGCGGATTGGTCAATCCGTTCGCGAGATATGGCAGTTTGGAGGTAAGAAACGCTTGAGAAACTCAAAATTTTCGCAGTTCTGATGCTCGAAACGAATGACTACAACGGCCTAGGGGAGAAGTACGCTTACCGTTGTAATCGGGCGAGTTTCTACTTTCAGATGCAACAGAAATTTTGCGGATTGGTCAATCCGTTCGCGAGATATGGCAGTTTGGAGGTAAGAAACGCTTGAGAAACTCAAAATTTTCGCAGCTCTGATGCTCGAAACGAATGACTAGAACGGCCTAGGGGAGAAGTACGCTTACCGTTGTAATCGGGCGAGTTTCTACTTTCAGATGCAACAGAAATCATGCGGATTGGTCTATCCGTTCGCGAGATATGGCCGTTTCGATGTAAGAAACGCTTGAGAAACTCAAAATTTTCGCAGTTCTGATGCTCGAAACGAATAACAAGAACGGCCTAGGGGAAAAGTGCGCATACCCTTGTAATCGGGCGAGTTTCTACTTTCAGAAGCAACCGAAATTTTGCGGATTGGTCAATCCGTTCGCGAGATATGGCAGTTTGGAGGTAAGAAACGCTTGAGAAACTCAAAATTTTCGCAGTTCTGATGCTCGAAACGAATAACAAGAAAGGCCTAGGGGAAAAGTGCGCATACCGTTGTAATCGAGCGAGTTTCTACTTTCAGATGCAACAGAAATCATGCGGATTGGTCAATCCTTTCGCGAGATATGGCAGTTTGGAAGTCAGAAACGCTTGAGAAACTCAAAATTTGCGCAGTTCTGATGCTCGAAACGAATAACTAGAACGGCCTAGGGGAAAAGTGCGCATACCCTTGTAATCGGGCGAGTTTCTACTTTCAGAAGCAACAGAAATTTTGCGGATTGGTCAATCCGTTCGCGAGATGTGGCAGTTTGGATGTAAGTAACGCTTGAGAAACTCAAAATTTTCGCAGTTCTGATGCTCGTAACGAATAACTGGAACGGCCTAGGGGAAAACTACACATTCCGTTGTAATCGGGCGAGTCTCTACTTTCAGATGCAACAGAAATTTTGCGGATTGGTCAATCCGTTCGCGAGATATGGCTGTTTGGATGTAAGAAACGCTTGAGAAGCTCAAAATTTTCGCAGCTCTGATGCTCGAAACGAATGACTACAACGGCCTAGGGGAGAAGTACGCTTACCGTTGTAATCGGGCGAGTTTCTACTTTCAGATGCAACAGAAATTTTGCGGATTGGTCAATCCGTTCGCGAGATATGGCAGTTTGGAGGTAAGAAACGCTTGAGAAACTCAAAATTTTCGCCGTTCTGATGCTCGAAACGAATAACTGGAACGGCCTAGGGGAAAAGTACTCATACCGTTGTAATCGGGCGAGTTTCTACTTTCAGATGCAACAGAAATTTTGCGGACTGGTCAATCCGCTCGCGACATATGGCAGTTTGGAAGTCAGAAACGCTTGAGAAACTCAAAATTTGCGCAGTTCTGATGCTCGAAACGAATAACTAGAACGGCCTAGGGGAAAAGTGCGCATACCGTTGTAATCGGGCGAGTTTCTACTTTCAGATGCAACAGAAATCATGCGGATTGGTCTATCCGTTTGCGAGATATGGCCGTTTCGATGTAAGAAACGCTTGAGAAACTCAAAATTTTCGCAGTTCTGATGCTCGAAACGAATAACTGGAACGGCCTAGGGGAAAAGTACGCATACCGTTGTAATCGGGCGAGTTTCTACTTTCAGATGCAACAGAAATTTTGCGGACTGGTCAATCCGTTCGCGAGATATGGCAGTTTGGAAGGCAGAAACGCTTGAGAAACTCAAAATTTTCGCAGTTCTGATGCTCGAAACGAATAACTGGAACGGCCTAGGGGAAAAGTACGCATACCGTTGTAATCGGGCGAGTTTCTACTTTTAGGTGAAACAGAAATTTTGCGGATTGATCAATCCGTTCGCGAGATATGGCAGTTTGGAGATAAGAAACGCTTGAGAAACTAAAAATTTTCGCAGCTCTGATGCTCGAAACGAATGACTACAACGGCCTAGGGGAGAAGTACGCTTACCGTTGTAATCGGGCGAGTTTCTACTTTCAGATGCAACAGAAATCATGCGGATTGGTCTATCCGTTCGCGAGATATGGCCGTTTCGATGTAAGAAACGCTTGAGAAACTCAAAATTTTCGCAGTTCTGATGCTCGAAACGAATAACAAGAACGGCCTAGGGGAAAAGTGCGCATACCCTTGTAATCGGGCGAGTTTCTACTTTCAGAAGCAACAGAAATTTTGCGGATTGGTCAATCCGTTCGCGAGATATGGCAGTTTGGATGTAAGTAACGCTTGAGAAACTCAAAATTTTCGCAGTTCTGATGCTCGAAACGAATAACTGGAACGGCCTAGGGGAAAACTACACATACCGTTGTAATCGGGCGAGTCTCTACTTTCAGATGCAACAGAAATTTTGCGGATTGGTCAATCCGTTCGCGAGATATGGCTGTTTGGATGTAAGAAACGCTTGAGAAGCTCAAAATTTTCGCAGCTCTGATGCTCGAAACGAATGACTACAACGGCCTAGGGGAGAAGTACGCTTACCGTTGTAATCGGGCGAGTTTCTACTTTCAGATGCAACAGAAATTTTGCGGATTGGTCAATCCGTTCGCGAGATATGGCAGTTTGGAGGTAAGAAACGCTTGAGAAACTCAAAATTTTCGCCGTTCTGATGCTCGAAACGAATAACTGGAACGGCCTAGGGGAAAAGTACGCATACCGTTGTAATCGGGCGAGTTTCTACTTTCAGATGCAACAGAAATTTTGCGGACTGGTCAATCCGTTCGCGACATATGGCAGTTTGGAAGTCAGAAACGCTTGAGAAACGCAAAATTTGCGCAGTTCTGATGCTCGAAACGAATAACTAGAACGGCCTAGGGGAAAAGTGCGCATACCGTTGTAATCGGGCGAGTTTCTACTTTCAGATGCAACAGAAATCATGCGGATTGGTCTATCCGTTCGCGAGATATGGCCGTTTCGATGTAAGAAACGCTTGAGAAACTCAAAATTTTCGCAGTTCTGATGCTCGAAACGAATAACAAGAACGGCCTAGGGGAAAAGTGCGCATACCCTTGTAATCGGGCGAGTTTCTACTTTCAGAAGCAACAGAAATTTTGCGGATTGGTCAATCCGTTCGCGAGATATGGCAGTTTGGAGGTAAGAAACGCTTGAGAAACTCAAAATTTTCGCAGTTCTGATGCTCGAAACGAATAACAAGAACGGCCTAGGGGAAAAGTGCGCATACCTTTGTAATCGGGCGAGTTTCTACTTTCAGATGCAACAGAAATCATGCGGATTGGTCAATCCTTTCGCGAGATATGGCAGTTTGGAAGTCAGAAACGCTTGAGAAGCTCAAAATTTTCGCAGCTCTGATGCTCGAAACGAATGACTACAACGGCCTAGGGGAGAAGTACGCTTACCGTTGTAATCGGGCGAGTTTCTACTTTCAGATGCAACAGAAATTTCGCGGATTGGTCAATCCGTTCGCGAGATATGGCAGTTTGGAGGTAAGAAACGCTTGAGAAACTCAAAATTTTCGCCGTTGTGATGCTCGAAACGAATAACTGGGACGGCCTAGGGGAAAAGTACGCATACCGTTGTAATCGGGCGAGTTTCTACTTTCAGATGCAACAGAAATTTTGCGGACTGGTCAATCCGTTCGCGACATATGGCAGTTTGGAAGTCAGAAACGCTTGAGAAACTCAAAATTTGCGCAGTTCTGATGCTCGAAACGAATAACTAGAACGGCCTAGGGGAAAAGTGCGCATACCGTTGTAATCGGGCGAGTTTCTACTTTCAGATGCAACAGAAATCATGCGGATTGGTCAATCCGTTCGCGAGATATGGCAGTTTGGAAGTCAGAAACGCTTGAGAAACTCAAAATTTTCGCAGCTCTGATGCTCGAAACGAATGACTACAACGGCCTAGGGGAGAAGTACGCTTACCGTTGTAATCGGGCGAGTTTCTACTTTCAGATGCAACAGAAATCATGCGGATTGGTCTATCCGTTCGCGAGATATGGCCGTTTCGATGTAAGAAACGCTTGAGAAACTCAAAATTTTCGCAGTTCTGATGCTCGAAACGAATAACAAGAACGGCCTAGGGGAAAAGTGCGCATACCCTTGTAATCGGGCGAGTTTCTACTTTCAGAAGCAACAGAAATTTTGCGGATTGGTCAATCCGTTCGCGAGATATGGCAGTTTGGAGGTAAGAAACGCTTGAGAAACTCAAAATTTTCGCAGTTCTGATGCTCGAAACGAATAACAAGAACGGCCTAGGGGAAAAGTGCGCATACCGTTGTAATCGGGCGAGTTTCTACTTTCAGATGCAACAGAAATCATGCGGATTGGTCAATCCTTTCGCGAGATATGGCAGTTTGGAAGTCAGAAACGCTTGAGAAGCTCAAAATTTTCGCAGCTCTGATGCTCGAAACGAATGACTACAACGGCCTAGGGGAGAAGTACGCTTACCGTTGTAATCGGGCGAGTTTCTACTTTCAGATGCAACAGAAATTTTGCGGATTGGTCAATCCGTTCGCGAGATATGGCAGTTTGGAGGTAAGAAACGCTTGTGAAACTCAAAATTTTCGCCGTTCTGATGCTCGAAACGAATAACTGGAACGGCCTAGGGGAAAGGTACGCATACCGTTGTAATCGGGCGAGTTTCTACTTTCAGATGCAACAGAAATTTTGCGGACTGGTCAATCCGTTCGCGACATATGGCAGTTTGGAAGTCAGAAACGCTTGAGAAACTCAAAATTTGCGCAGTTCTGATGCTCGAAACGAATAACTAGAACGGCCTAGGGGAAAAGTGCGCATACCGTTGTAATCGGGCGAGTTTCTACTTTCAGATGCAACAGAAATCATGCGGATTGGTCAATCCGTTCGCGAGATATGGCAGTTTGGAAGTCAGAAACGCTTGAGAAACTCAAAATTTTCGCAGCTCTGATGCTCGAAACGAATGACTACAACGGCCTAGGGGAGAAGTACGCTTACCGTTGTAATCGGGCGAGTTTCTACTTTCAGATGCAACAGAAATCATGCGGATTGGTCTATCCGTTCGCGAGATATGGCCGTTTCGATGTAAGAAACGCTTGAGAAACTCAAAATTTTCGCAGTTCTGATGCTCGAAACGAATAACAAGAACGGCCTAGGGGAAAAGTGCGCATACCCTTGTAATCGGGCGAGTTTCTACTTTCAGAAGCAACAGAAATTTTGCGGATTGGTCAATCCGTTCGCGAGATATGGCAGTTTGGAGGTAAGAAACGCTTGAGAAACTCAAAATTTTCGCAGTTCTGATGCTCGAAACGAATAACAAGAACGGCCTAGGGGAAAAGTGCGCATACCGTTGTAATCGGGCGAGTTTTGACTTTCAGATGCAACAGAAATCATGCGGATTGGTCAATCCTTTCGCGAGATATGGCAGTTTGGAAGTCAGAAACGCTTGAGAAACTCAAAATTTGCGCAGTTCTGATGCTCGAAACGAATAACTAGAACGGCCTAGGGGAAAAGTGCGCATACCCTTGTAATCGGGCGAGTTTCTACTTTCAGAAGCAACAGAAATTTAGCGGATTGGTCAATCCGTTCGCGAGATATGGCAGTTTGGATGTAAGTAACGCTTGAGAAACTCAAAATTTTCGCAGTTCTGATGCTCGAAACGAATAACTGGAACGGCCTAGGGGAAAACTACACATACCGTTGTAATCGGGCGAGTCTCTACTTTCAGATGCAACAGAAATTTTGCGGATTGGTCAATCCGTTCGCGAGATATGGCTGTTTGGATGTAAGAAACGCTTGAGAAGCTCAAAATTTTCGCAGCTCTGATGCTCGAAACGAATGACTACAACGGCCTAGGGGAGAAGTACGCTTACCGTTGTAATCGGGCGAGTTTCTACTTTCAGATGCAACAGAAATTTTGCGGATTGGTCAATCCGTTCGCGAGATATGGCAGTTTGGAGGTAAGAAACGCTTGAGAAACTCAAAATTTTCGCCGTTCTGATGCTCGAAACGAATAACTGGAACGGCCTAGGGGAAAAGTACGCATACCGTTGTAATCGGGCGAGTTTCTACTTTCAGATGCAACAGAAATTTTGCGGACTGGTCAATCCGTTCGCGACATATGGCAGTTTGGAAGTCAGAAACGCTTGAGAAACTCAAAATTTGCGCAGTTCTGATGCTCGAAACGAATAACTAGAACGGCCTAGGGGAAAAGTGCGCATACCGTTGTAATCGGGCGAGTTTCTACTTTCAGAAGCAACAGAAATTTTGCGGATTGGTCAATCCGTTCGCGAGATATGGCAGTTTGGAGGTAAGAAACGCTTGAGAAACTCAAAATTTTCGCAGTTCTGATGCTCGAAACAAATAACAAGAACGGCCTAGGGGAAAAGTGCGCATACCGTTGTAATCGGGCGAGTTTCTACTTTCAGTAGCAACAGAAATTTTGCGGATTGGTCAATCCGTTCGCGAGATATGGCAGTTTGGATGTAAGAAACGCTTGAGAAACTCAAAATTTTCGCAGTTCTGATGCTCGAAACGAATAAGTAGAACAGCCTAGGGGAAAAGTGCGCATACCGTTGTAATCGGGCGAGTTTCTACTTTCAGATGCAACAGAAATCATGCGGATTGGTCAATCCGTTCGCGAGATATGGCAGTTTGGAAGTCAGAAACGCTTGAGAAACTCAAAATTTGCGCAGTTCTGATGCTCGAAACGAATAACTAGAACGGCCTAGGGGAAAAGTGCGCATACCGTTGTAATCGGGCGAGTTTCTACTTTCAGATGCAACAGAAATTTTGCGGATTGGTCTATCCGTTCGCGAGATATGGCAGTTTGGATGTAAGAAACGCTTGAGAAACTCAAAATTTTCGCAGTTCTGATGCTCGAAACGAATAAGTAGAACCGCCTAGGGGAAAAGTGCGCATACCGTTGTAATCGGGCGAGTTTCTACTTTCAGATGCAACAGAAATCATGCGGATTGGTCAATCCGTTCGCGAGATATGGCAGTTTGGATGTAAGAAACGCTTGAGAAACTCAAAATTTTCGCAGTTCTGATGCTCGAAACGAATAACTGGAACGGCCTAGGGGAAAACTACACATACCGTTGTAATCGGGCGAGTCTCTACTTTCAGATGCAACAGAAATTTTGCGGATTGGTCAATCGGTTCGCGAGATATGGCAGTTTGGAGGTAAGAAACGCTTGAGAAACTCAAAATTTTCGCAGTTCTGATGCTCGAAACGAATAACTGGAACGGCCTAGGGGAAAACTACACATACCGTTGTAATCGGGCGGGTTTCTACTTTCAGATGCAACAGAAATTTTGCGGATTGGACAATCCGTTCGCGAGATATGGCAGTTTGGAAGTAAGAAACGCTTGAGAAACTCAAAATTTGCGCAGTTCTGATGCTCGAAACGAATAACTAGAACGGCCTAGGGGAAAAGTACGCATACCGTTGTAATCGGGCGAGTTTCTACTTTCAGATGCAACAGAAATTTTGCGGACTGGACAATCCGTTCGCGAGATATAGCAGTTTGGAAGTCAGAAACGCTTGAGAAACTCAAAATTTGCGCAGTTCTGATGCTCGAAACGAATAACTGGAACGGCCTAGGGGAAAACTACACATACCGTTGTAATCGGGCGAGTCTCTACTTTCAGATGCAACAGAAATTTTGCGGATCGGTCAATCCGTTCGCGAAATATGGCAGTTTGGATGTAAGAAACGCTTGAGAAACTCAAAATTTTCGCAGTTCTGATGCTCGAAACGAATAACTGGAACGGCCTAGGGGATAAGTGCGCATACCGTTGTAATCGGGCGAGTTTCTACTTTCAGAAGCAACAGAAATTTTGCGGATTGGTCAATCCGTTCGCGAGATATGGCAGTTTGGATGTAAGAAACGCTTGAGAAACTCAAAATTTTCGCAGTTTTGATGCTCGAAACGAATAACTGGAACGGCCTAGGGGAAAAGTACGCATACCGTTGTAATCGGGCGAGTTTCTACTTTCAGATGCAACAGAAATTTTGCGGATTGGTCTATCCGTTCGCGAGATATGGCAGTTTGGATGTAAGAAACGCTTGAGAAACTTAAAATTTTCGCAGTTCTGATGCTCGAAACAAATAACTAGAACCGCCTAGGGGCAAAGTGCGCATACCGTTGTAATCGGGCGAGTTGCTACTTTCAGGTGAAACAGAAATTTTGCGGATTGATCAATCCGTTCGCGAGATATGGCACTTTGGAGATAAGAAACGCTTGAGAAACTAAAAATTTTCGCTGCTCTGATGCTCGAAACGAATGACTACAACGGCCTAGGGGAGAAGTACGCTTACCGTTGTAATCGGGCGAGTTTCTACTTTCAGATGCAACAGAAATCATGCGGATTGGTCTATCCGTTCGCGAGATATGGCCGTTTCGATGTAAGAAACGCTTGAGAAACTCAAAATTTTCGCAGTTCTGATGCTCGAAACGAATAACAAGAACGGCCTAGGGGAAAAGTGCGCATACCCTTGTAATCGGGCGAGTTTCTACTTTCAGAAGCAACAGAAATTTTGCGGATTGGTCAATCCGTTCGCGAGATATGGCAGTTTGGAGGTAAGAAACGCTTGAGAAACTCAAAATTTTCGCAGTTCTGATGCTCGAAACGAATAACAAGAACGGCCTAGGGGAAAAGTGCGCATACCGTTGTAATCGGGCGAGTTTTGACTTTCAGATGCAACAGAAATCATGCGGATTGGTCAATCCTTTCGCGAGATATGGCAGTTTGGAAGTCAGAAACGCTTGAGAAACTCAAAATTTGCGCAGTTCTGATGCTCGAAACGAATAACTAGAACGGCCTAGGGGAAAAGTGCGCATACCATTGTAATCGGGCGAGTTTCTACTTTCAGAAGCAACAGAAATTTAGCGGATTGGTCAATCCGTTCGCGAGATATGGCAGTTTGGATGTAAGTAACGCTTGAGAAACTCAAAATTTTCGCAGTTCTGATGCTCGAAACGAATAACTGGAACGGCCTAGGGGAAAAGTGCGCATACCGTTGTAATCGGGCGAGTTTCTACTTTCAGATGCAACAGAAATCATGCGGATTGGTCAATCCGTTCGCGAGATATGGCAGTTTGGAAGTCAGAAACGCTTGAGAAACTCAAAATTTGCGCAGTTCTGATGCTCGAAACGAATAACTAGAACGGCCTAGGGGAAAAGTGCGCATACCGTTGTAATCGGGCGAGTTTCTACTTTCAGATGCAACAGAAATTTTGCGGATTGGTCTATCCGTTCGCGAGATATGGCAGTTTGGATGTAAGAAACGCTTGAGAAACTCAAAATTTGCGCAGTTCTGATGCTCGAAACGAATAACTAGAACGGCCTAGGGGAAAAGTGCGCATACCGTTGTAATCGGGCGAGTTTCTACTTTCAGATGCAACAGAAATTTTGCGGACTGGTCAATCCGTTCGCGACATATGGCAGTTTGGAAGTCAGAAACGCTTGAGAAACTCAAAATTTGCGCAGTTCTGATGCTCGAAACGAATAACTAGAACGGCCTAGGGGAAAAGTGCGCATACCGTTGTAATCGGGCGAGTTTCTACTTTCAGAAGCAACAGAAATTTTGCGGATTGGTCAATCCGTTCGCGAGATATGGCAGTTTGGAGGTAAGAAACGCTTGAGAAACTCAAAATTTTCGCAGTTCTGATGCTCGAAACAAATAACAAGAACGGCCTAGGGGAAAAGTGCGCATACCGTTGTAATCGGGCGAGTTTCTACTTTCAGTAGCAACAGAAATTTTGCGGATTGGTCAATCCGTTCGCGAGATATGGCAGTTTGGATGTAAGAAACGCTTGAGAAACTCAAAATTTTCGCAGTTCTGATGCTCGAAACGAATAAGTAGAACCGCCTAGGGGAAAAGTGCGCATACCGTTGTAATCGGGCGAGTTTCTACTTTCAGATGCAACAGAAATCATGCGGATTGGTCAATCCGTTCGCGAGATATGGCAGTTTGGAAGTCAGAAACGCTTGAGAAACTCAAAATTTGCGCAGTTCTGATGCTCGAAACGAATAACTAGAACGGCCTAGGGGAAAAGTGCGCATACCGTTGTAATCGGGCGAGTTTCTACTTTCAGATGCAACAGAAATTTTGCGGATTGGTCTATCCGTTCGCGAGATATGGCAGTTTGGATGTAAGAAACGCTTGAGAAACTCAAAATTTTCGCAGTTCTGATGCTCGAAACGAATAAGTAGAACCGCCTAGGGGAAAAGTGCGCATACCGTTGTAATCGGGCGAGTTTCTACTTTCAGATGCAACAGAAATCATGCGGATTGGTCAATCCGTTCGCGAGATATGGCAGTTTGGATGTAAGAAACGCTTGAGAAACTCAAAATTTTCGCAGTTCTGATGCTCGAAACGAATAACTGGAACGGCCTAGGGGAAAACTACACATACCGTTGTAATCGGGCGAGTCTCTACTTTCAGATGCAACAGAAATTTTGCGGATTGGTCAATCGGTTCGCGAGATATGGCAGTTTGGAGGTAAGAAACGCTTGAGAAACTCAAAATTTTCGCAGTTCTGATGCTCGAAACGAATAACTGGAACGGCCTAGGGGAAAACTACACATACCGTTGTAATCGGGCGGGTTTCTACTTTCAGATGCAACAGAAATTTTGCGGATTGGACAATCCGTTCGCGAGATATGGCAGTTTGGAAGTAAGAAACGCTTGAGAAACTCAAAATTTGCGCAGTTCTGATGCTCGAAACGAATAACTAGAACGGCCTAGGGGAAAAGTGCGCATACCGTTGTAATCGGGCGAGTTTCTACTTTCAGATGCAACTGAAATTTTGCGGATCGGTCAATTCGTTCGCGAGATATGGCAGTTTGGAGGTAAGAAACACTTGAGAAACTCAAAATTTGCGCATTTCTGATGCTCGAAACGAATAACTAGAACGGCCTAGGTGAAAAGTACGCATACCGTTGTAATCGGGCGAGTTTCTACTTTCAGATGCAACAGAAATTTTGCGGACTGGACAATCCGTTCGCGAGATATAGCAGTTTGGAAGTCAGAAACGCTTGAGAAACTCAAAATTTGCGCAGTTCTGATGCTCGAAACGAATAACTGGAACGGCCTAGGGGAAAACTACACATACCGTTGTAATCGGGCGAGTCTCTACTTTCAGATGCAACAGAAATTTTGCGGATCGGTCAATCCGTTCGCGAAATATGGCAGTTTGGATGTAAGAAACGCTTGAGAAACTCAAAATTTTCGCAGTTCTGATGCTCGAAACGAATAACTGGAACGGCCTAGGGGATAAGTGCGCATACCGTTGTAATCGGGCGAGTTTCTACTTTCAGAAGCAACAGAAATTTTGCGGATTGGTCAATCCGTTCGCGAGATATGGCAGTTTGGATGTAAGAAACGCTTGAGAAACTCAAAATTTTCGCAGTTTTGATGCTCGAAACGAATAACTGGAACGGCCTAGGGGAAAAGTACGCATACCGTTGTAATCGGGCGAGTTTCTACTTTCAGATGCAACAGAAATTTTGCGGATTGGTCTATCCGTTCGCGAGATATGGCAGTTTGGATGTAAGAAACGCTTGAGAAACTTAAAATTTTCGCAGTTCTGATGCTCGAAACGAATAACAAGCACGGCCTAGGGGATAAGTGCGCATACCGTTGTAATCGGGCGAGTTTCTACTTTCAGAAGCAACAGAAATTTTGCGGATTGGTCAATCCGTTCGCGAGATATGGCAGTTTGGAGGTAAGAAACGCTTGAGAAACTCAAAATTTGCTCAGTTCTGATGCTCGAAACGAATAACTAGAACGGCCTAGGGGAAAAGTACGCACACCGTTGTAATCGGGCGAGTTTCTACTTTCAGATGCAACAGAAATCATGCGGATTGGTCTATCCGTTCGCGAGATATGGCCGTTTCGATGTAAGAAACGCTTGAGAAACTCAAAATTTGCGCATTTCTGATGCTCGAAACGAATAACTAGAACGGCCTAGGGGAAAAGTGCGCATACCGTTGTAATCGGGCGAGTTTCTACTTTTAGGTGAAACAGAAATTTTGCGGATTGATCAATCCGTTCGCGAGATATGGTAGTTTGGAGATAAGAAACGCTTGAGAAACTCAAAATTTTCGCAGCTCTGATGCTCGAAACGAATGACTACAACGGCCTAGGGGAAAAGTGCGCATACCGTTGTAATCGGGCGAGTTTCTACTTTCAGATGCAACAGAAATTTTGCGGATCGGTCAATGTGTTCGCGAGATATGGCAGTTTGGAGGTAAGAAACGCTTGAGAAACTCAAAATTTGCGCATTTCTGATGCTCGAAACGAATAACTAGAACGGCCTAGGGGAAAAGTGCGCATACCGTTGTAATCGGGCGAGTTTCTACTTTTAGGTGAAACAGAAATTTTGCGGATTGATCAATCCGTTCGCGAGATATGGTAGTTTGGAGATAAGAAACGCTTGAGAAACTCAAAATTTTCGCAGCTCTGATGCTCGAAACGAATGACTACAACGGCCTAGGGGAGAAGTACGCTTACCGTTGTAATCGGGCGAGTTTCTACTTTCAGATGCAACAGAAATCATGCGGATTGGTCTATCCGTTCGCGAGATATGGCCGTTTCGATGTAAGAAACGCTTGAGAAACTCAAAATTTTCGCAGTTCTGATGCTCGAAACGAATAACAAGCACGGCCTAGGGGATAAGTGCGCATACCGTTGTAATCGGGCGAGTTTCTACTTTCAGAAGCAACAGAAATTTTGCGGATTGGTCAATCCGTTCGCGAGATATGGCAGTTTGGAGGTAAGAAACGCTTGAGAAACTCAAAATTTGCTCAGTTCTGATGCTCGAAACGAATAACTAGAACGGCCTAGGGGAAAAGTACGCACACCGTTGTAATCGGGCGAGTTTCTACTTTCAGAAGCAACAGAAATTTTGCGGATTGGTCAATCCGTTCGCGAGATATGGCAGTTTGGAGGTAAGAAACACTTGAGAAACTCAAAATTTGCGCATTTCTGATGCTCGAAACGAATAACTAGAACGGCCTAGTGGAAAAGTGCGCATACCGTTGTAATCGGGCGGGTTTCTACTTTCAGATGCAATAGAAATCATGCGGATTGGTCAATCCGTTCGCGAGATATGGCAGTTTGGAGGTAAGAAACGCTTGAGAAACTCAAAATTTTCGCCGTTCTGATGCTCGAAACGAATAACTAGAACGGCCTAGGGGAAAATTACGCATACCGTTGTAATCGGGCGAGTTTCTACTTTCAGATGCAACAGAAATTTTGCGGATTGGTCAATCCGTTCGCGAGATATGGCAGTTTGGAGGTAAGAAACGCTTGAGAAACTCAAAATTTGCGCAGTTCTGATGCTCGAAACGAATAACTGGAACGGCTTAGGGGAAAACTACACATACCGTTGTAATCGGGCAAGTTTCTACTTTCAGATGCAACAGAAATTTTGCGGATTGGACAATCCGTTCGCGAGATATGGCAGTTTGGAAGTAAGAAACGCTTGAGAAACTCAAAATTTGCGCAGTTCTGATGCTCGAAACGAATAACTAGAACGGCCTAGGGGAAAAGTGCGCATACCGTTGTAATCGGGCGAGTTTCTACTTTCAGATGCAACAGAAATTTTGCGGACTGGTCAATCCGTTCGCGAGATATGGCAGTTTGGAAGTCAGAAACGCTTGAGAAACTCAAAATTTGCGCAGTTCTGATGCTCGAAACGAATAACTAGAACGGCCTAGGGGAAAAGTGCGCATACCGTTGTAATCGGGCGAGTTTCTACTTTCAGATGCAACAGAAATTTTGCGGATCGGTCAATCCGTTCGCGAGATATGGCTGTTTGGATGTAAGAAACGCTTGAGAAACTCAAAATTTTCGCAGCTCTGATGCTCGAAACGAATGACTACAACGGCCTAGGGCAGAAGTACGCTTACCGTTGTAATCGGGCGAGTTTCTACTTTCAGATGCAACAGAAATTTTGCGGATCGGTCAATCCGTTCGCGAGATATGGCAGTTTAGAGGTAAGAAACACTTGAGAAACTCAAAATTTGCGCAGTTCTGATGCTCGAAACGAATAACTAGAACGGCCTAGGGGAAAAGTGCGCATACCGTTGTAATCGGGCGAGTTTCTACTTTCAGATGCAACAGAAATCATGCGGATTGGTCAATCCGTTCGCGAGATATGGCAGTTTGGAAGTAAGAAACGCTTGAGAAACTCAAAATTTTCGCCGTTCTGATGCTCGAAACGAATAACTAGAACGGTCTAGGGGAAAATTACGCATGCCGTTGTAATCGGGCGAGTTTCTATTTTCAGATGCAACAGATATTTTGCGGATTGGTCTATCCGTTCGCGAGATATGGCCGTTTGGATGTAAGAAACGCTTGAGAAACTCAAAATTTTCGCAGTTCTGATGCTCGAAACGAATAACTAGAACGGCCTAGGGGAAAAGTGCGCATACCGTTGTAATCGGGCGTGTTCCTACTTTCAGATGCAACAGAAATCATGCGGATTGGTCAATCCGTTCGCAAGATATGGCAGTTTGGAGGTAAGAAACGCTTGAGAAACTCAAAATTTTCGCCGTTCTGATGCTCGAAACGAATAAGTAGAACGGCCTAGGGGAAAAGTACGCATACCATTGTAGTCGGGCGAGTTTCTACTTTCAGATGCAACAGAAATTTTGCGGACAGGTCAATCCGTTCGCGAGATATGGCAGTTTGGAAGTCAGAAACGCTTGAGAAACTCAAAATTTGCGCAGTTCTGATGCTCGAAACGAATAACTAGAACGGCCTAGGGGAAAAGTGCGCATACCGTTGTAATCGGGCGAGTTTCTACTTTCAGATGCAACAGAAATCATGCGGATTGGTCTATCCGTTCGCGAGATATGGCCGTTTCGATGTAAGAAACGCTTGAGAAACTCAAAATTTTCGCAGTTCTGATGCTCGAAACGAATAACAAGCACGGCCTAGGGGATAAGTGCGCATACCGTTGTAATCGGGCGAGTTTCTACTTTCAGAAGCAACAGAAATTTTGCGGATTGGTCAATCCGTTCGCGAGATATGGCAGTTTGGAGGTAAGAAACACTTGAGAAACTCAAAATTTGCGCATTTCTGATGCTCGAAACGAATAACTAGAACGGCCTAGTGGAAAAGTGCGCATACCGTTGTAATCGGGCGGGTTTCTACTTTCAGATGCAATAGAAATCATGCGGATTGGTCAATCCGTTCGCGAGATATGGCAGTTTGGAGGTAAGAAACGCTTGAGAAACTCAAAATTTTCGCCGTTCTGATGCTCGAAACGAATAACTAGAACGGCCTAGGGGAAAATTACGCATACCGTTGTAATCGGGCGAGTTTCTACTTTCAGATGCAACAGAAATTTTGCGGATTGGTAAATCCGTTCGCGAGATATGGCAGTTTGGAGGTAAGAAACGCTTGAGAAACTCAAAATTTGCGCAGTTCTGATGCTCGAAACGAATAACTGGAACGGCTTAGGGGAAAACTACACATACCGTTGTAATCGGGCAAGTTTCTACTTTCAGATGCAACAGAAATTTTGCGGATTGGACAATCCGTTCGCGAGATATGGCAGTTTGGAAGTAAGAAACGCTTGAGAAACTCAAAATTTGCGCAGTTCTGATGCTCGAAACGAATAACTAGAACGGCCTAGGGGAAAAGTGCGCATACCGTTGTAATCGGGCGAGTTTCTACTTTCAGATGCAACAGAAATTTTGCGGACTGGTCAATCCGTTCGCGAGATATGGCCGTTTGGATGTAAGAAACGCTTGAGAAACTCAAAATTTTCGCAGTTCTGATGCTCGAAACGAATAACTAGAACGGCCTAGGGGAAAAGTGCGCATACCGTTGTAATCGGGCGTGTTCCTACTTTCAGATGCAACAGAAATCATGCGGATTGGTCAATCCGTTCGCAAGATATGGCAGTTTGGAGGTAAGAAACGCTTGAGAAACTCAAAATTTTCGCCGTTCTGATGCTCGAAACGAATAAGTAGAACGGCCTAGGGGAAAAGTACGCATACCATTGTAGTCGGGCGAGTTTCTACTTTCAGATGCAACAGAAATTTTGCGGACAGGTCAATCCGTTCGCGAGATATGGCAGTTTGGAAGTCAGAAACGCTTGAGAAACTCAAAATTTGCGCAGTTCTGATGCTCGAAACGAATAACTAGAACGGCCTAGGGGAAAAGTGCGCATACCGTTGTAATCGGGCGTGTTCCTACTTTCAGATGCAACAGAAATCATGCGGATTGGTCAATCCGTTCGCAAGATATGGCAGTTTGGAGGTAAGAAACGCTTGAGAAACTCAAAATTTTCGCCGTTCTGATGCTCGAAACGAATAAGTAGAACGGCCTAGGGGAAAAGTACGCATACCATTGTAGTCGGGCGAGTTTCTACTTTCAGATGCAACAGAAATTTTGCGGACAGGTCAATCCGTTCGCGAGATATGGCAGTTTGGAAGTCAGAAACGCTTGAGAAACTCAAAATTTGCGCAGTTCTGATGCTCGAAACGAATAACTGGAACGGCTTAGGGGAAAACTACACATACCGTTGTAATCGGGCAAGTTTCTACTTTCAGATGCAACAGAAATTTTGCGGATTGGACAATCCGTTCGCGAGATATGGCAGTTTGGAAGTAAGAAACGCTTGAGAAACTCAAAATTTGCGCAGTTCTGATGCTCGAAACGAATAACTAGAACGGCCTAGGGGAAAAGTGCGCATACCGTTGTAATCGGGCGAGTTTCTACTTTCAGATGCAACAGAAATTTTGCGGACTGGTCAATCCGTTCGCGAGATATGGCAGTTTGGAAGTCAGAAACGCTTGAGAAACTCAAAATTTGCGCAGTTCTGATGCTCGAAACGAATAACTAGAACGGCCTAGGGGAAAAGTGCGCATACCGTTGTAATCGGGCGAGTTTCTACTTTCAGATGCAACAGAAATTTTGCGGATCGGTCAATCCGTTCGCGAGATATGGCTGTTTGGATGTAAGAAACGCTTGAGAAACTCAAAATTTTCGCAGCTCTGATGCTCGAAACGAATGACTACAACGGCCTAGGGCAGAAGTACGCTTACCGTTGTAATCGGGCGAGTTTCTACTTTCAGATGCAACAGAAATTTTGCGGATCGGTCAATCCGTTCGCGAGATATGGCAGTTTAGAGGTAAGAAACACTTGAGAAACTCAAAATTTGCGCAGTTCTGATGCTCGAAACGAATAACTAGAACGGCCTAGGGGAAAAGTGCGCATACCGTTGTAATCGGGCGAGTTTCTACTTTCAGATGCAACAGAAATCATGCGGATTGGTCAATCCGTTCGCGAGATATGGCAGTTTGGAAGTAAGAAACGCTTGAGAAACTCAAAATTTTCGCCGTTCTGATGCTCGAAACGAATAACTAGAACGGTCTAGTGGAAAATTACGCATGCCGTTGTAATCGGGCGAGTTTCTATTTTCAGATGCAACAGAAATTTTGCGGATTGGTCTATCCGTTCGCGAGATATGGCCGTTTGGATGTAAGAAACGCTTGAGAAACTCAAAATTTTCGCAGTTCTGATGCTCGAAACGAATAACTAGAACGGCCTAGGGGAAAAGTGCGCATACCGTTGTAATCGGGCGAGTTTCTACTTTTAGGTGAAACAGAAATTTTGCGGATTGATCAATCCGTTCGCGAGATATGGTAGTTTGGAGATAAGAAACGCTTGAGAAACTCAAAATTTTCGCAGCTCTGATGCTCGAAACGAATGACTACAACGGCCTAGGGGAGAAGTACGCTTACCGTTGTAATCGGGCGAGTTTCTACTTTCAGATGCAACAGAAATCATGCGGATTGGTCTATCCGTTCGCGAGATATGGCCGTTTCGATGTAAGAAACGCTTGAGAAACTCAAAATTTTCGCAGTTCTGATGCTCGAAACGAATAACAAGCACGGCCTAGGGGATAAGTGCGCATACCGTTGTAATCGGGCGAGTTTCTACTTTCAGATGCAACAGAAATCATGCGGATTGGTCTATCCGTTCGCGAGATATGGCCGTTTCGATGTAAGAAACGCTTGAGAAACTCAAAATTTTCGCCGTTCTGATGCTCGAAACGAATAAGTAGAACGGCCTAGGGGAAAAGTACGCATACCATTGTAGTCGGGCGAGTTTCTACTTTCAGATGCAACAGAAATTTTGCGGACAGGTCAATCCGTTCGCGAGATATGGCAGTTTGGAAGTCAGAAACGCTTGAGAAACTCAAAATTTGCGCAGTTCTGATGCTCGAAACGAATAACTAGAACGGCCTAGGGGAAAAGTGCGCATACCGTTGTAATCGGGCGGGTTTCTACTTTCAGATGCAATAGAAATCATGCGGATTGGTCAATCCGTTCGCGAGATATGGCAGTTTGGAGGTAAGAAACGCTTGAGAAACTCAAAATTTTCGCCGTTCTGATGCTCGAAACGAATAACTAGAACGGCCTAGGGGAAAATTACGCATACCGTTGTAATCGGGCGAGTTTCTACTTTCAGATGCAACAGAAATTTTGCGGATTGGTCAATCCGTTCGCGAGATATGGCAGTTTGGAGGTAAGAAACGCTTGAGAAACTCAAAATTTGCGCAGTTCTGATGCTCGAAACGAATAACTGGAACGGCTTAGGGGAAAACTACACATACCGTTGTAATCGGGCAAGTTTCTACTTTCAGATGCAACAGAAATTTTGCGGATTGGACAATCCGTTCGCGAGATATGGCAGTTTGGAAGTAAGAAACGCTTGAGAAACTCAAAATTTGCGCAGTTCTGATGCTCGAAACGAATAACTAGAACGGCCTAGGGGAAAAGTGCGCATACCGTTGTAATCGGGCGAGTTTCTACTTTCAGATGCAACAGAAATTTTGCGGACTGGTCAATCCGTTCGCGAGATATGGCCGTTTGGATGTAAGAAACGCTTGAGAAACTCAAAATTTTCGCAGTTCTGATGCTCGAAACGAATAACTAGAACGGCCTAGGGGAAAAGTGCGCATACCGTTGTAATCGGGCGTGTTCCTACTTTCAGATGCAACAGAAATCATGCGGATTGGTCAATCCGTTCGCAAGATATGGCAGTTTGGAGGTAAGAAACGCTTGAGAAACTCAAAATTTTCGCCGTTCTGATGCTCGAAACGAATAAGTAGAACGGCCTAGGGGAAAAGTACGCATACCATTGTAGTCGGGCGAGTTTCTACTTTCAGATGCAACAGAAATTTTGCGGACAGGTCAATCCGTTCGCGAGATATGGCAGTTTGGAAGTCAGAAACGCTTGAGAAACTCAAAATTTGCGCAGTTCTGATGCTCGAAACGAATAACTAGAACGGCCTAGGGGAAAAGTGCGCATACCGTTGTAATCGGGCGTGTTCCTACTTTCAGATGCAACAGAAATCATGCGGATTGGTCAATCCGTTCGCAAGATATGGCAGTTTGGAGGTAAGAAACGCTTGAGAAACTCAAAATTTTCGCCGTTCTGATGCTCGAAACGAATAAGTAGAACGGCCTAGGGGAAAAGTACGCATACCATTGTAGTCGGGCGAGTTTCTACTTTCAGATGCAACAGAAATTTTGCGGACAGGTCAATCCGTTCGCGAGATATGGCAGTTTGGAAGTCAGAAACGCTTGAGAAACTCAAAATTTGCGCAGTTCTGATGCTCGAAACGAATAACTGGAACGGCTTAGGGGAAAACTACACATACCGTTGTAATCGGGCAAGTTTCTACTTTCAGATGCAACAGAAATTTTGCGGATTGGACAATCCGTTCGCGAGATATGGCAGTTTGGAAGTAAGAAACGCTTGAGAAACTCAAAATTTGCGCAGTTCTGATGCTCGAAACGAATAACTAGAACGGCCTAGGGGAAAAGTGCGCATACCGTTGTAATCGGGCGAGTTTCTACTTTCAGATGCAACAGAAATTTTGCGGACTGGTCAATCCGTTCGCGAGATATGGCAGTTTGGAAGTCAGAAACGCTTGAGAAACTCAAAATTTGCGCAGTTCTGATGCTCGAAACGAATAACTAGAACGGCCTAGGGGAAAAGTGCGCATACCGTTGTAATCGGGCGAGTTTCTACTTTCAGATGCAACAGAAATTTTGCGGATCGGTCAATCCGTTCGCGAGATATGGCTGTTTGGATGTAAGAAACGCTTGAGAAACTCAAAATTTTCGCAGCTCTGATGCTCGAAACGAATGACTACAACGGCCTAGGGCAGAAGTACGCTTACCGTTGTAATCGGGTGAGTTTCTACTTTCAGATGCAACAGAAATTTTGCGGATCGGTCAATCCGTTCGCGAGATATGGCAGTTTAGAGGTAAGAAACACTTGAGAAACTCAAAATTTGCGCAGTTCTGATGCTCGAAACGAATAACTAGAACGGCCTAGGGGAAAAGTGCGCATACCGTTGTAATCGGGCGAGTTTCTACTTTCAGATGCAACAGAAATCATGCGGATTGGTCAATCCGTTCGCGAGATATGGCAGTTTGGAAGTAAGAAACGCTTGAGAAACTCAAAATTTTCGCCGTTCTGATGCTCGAAACGAATAACTAGAACGGTCTAGTGGAAAATTACGCATGCCGTTGTAATCGGGCGAGTTTCTATTTTCAGATGCAACAGAAATTTTGCGGATTGGTCTATCCGTTCGCGAGATATGGCCGTTTGGATGTAAGAAACGCTTGAGAAACTCAAAATTTTCGCAGTTCTGATGCTCGAAACGAATAACTAGAACGGCCTAGGGGAAAAGTGCGCATACCGTTGTAATCGGGCGAGTTTCTACTTTTAGGTGAAACAGAAATTTTGCGGATTGATCAATCCGTTCGCGAGATATGGTAGTTTGGAGATAAGAAACGCTTGAGAAACTCAAAATTTTCGCAGCTCTGATGCTCGAAACGAATGACTACAACGGCCTAGGGGAGAAGTACGCTTACCGTTGTAATCGGGCGAGTTTCTACTTTCAGATGCAACAGAAATCATGCGGATTGGTCTATCCGTTCGCGAGATATGGCCGTTTCGATGTAAGAAACGCTTGAGAAACTCAAAATTTTCGCAGTTCTGATGCTCGAAACGAATAACAAGCACGGCCTAGGGGATAAGTGCGCATACCGTTGTAATCGGGCGAGTTTCTACTTTCAGATGCAACAGAAATCATGCGGATTGGTCTATCCGTTCGCGAGATATGGCCGTTTCGATGTAAGAAACGCTTGAGAAACTCAAAATTTTCGCAGTTCTGATGCTCGAAACGAATAACAAGCACGGCCTAGGGGATAAGTGCGCATACCGTTGTAATCGGGCGAGTTTCTACTTTCAGAAGCAACAGAAATTTTGCGGATTGGTCAATCCGTTCGCGAGATATGGCAGTTTGGAGGTAAGAAACACTTGAGAAACTCAAAATTTGCGCATTTCTGATGCTCGAAACGAATAACTAGAACGGCCTAGTGGAAAAGTGCGCATACCGTTGTAATCGGGCGGGTTTCTACTTTCAGATGCAATAGAAATCATGCGGATTGGTCAATCCGTTCGCGAGATATGGCAGTTTGGAGGTAAGAAACGCTTGAGAAACTCAAAATTTTCGCCGTTCTGATGCTCGAAACGAATAACTAGAACGGCCTAGGGGAAAATTACGCATACCGTTGTAATCGGGCGAGTTTCTACTTTCAGATGCAACAGAAATTTTGCGGATTGGTCAATCCGTTCGCGAGATATGGCAGTTTGGAGGTAAGAAACGCTTGAGAAACTCAAAATTTGCGCAGTTCTGATGCTCGAAACGAATAACTGGAACGGCTTAGGGGAAAACTACACATACCGTTGTAATCGGGCAAGTTTCTACTTTCAGATGCAACAGAAATTTTGCGGATTGGACAATCCGTTCGCGAGATATGGCAGTTTGGAAGTAAGAAACGCTTGAGAAACTCAAAATTTGCGCAGTTCTGATGCTCGAAACGAATAACTAGAACGGCCTAGGGGAAAAGTGCGCATACCGTTGTAATCGGGCGAGTTTCTACTTTCAGATGCAACAGAAATTTTGCGGACTGGTCAATCCGTTCGCGAGATATGGCAGTTTGGAAGTCAGAAACGCTTGAGAAACTCAAAATTTGCGCAGTTCTGATGCTCGAAACGAATAACTAGAACGGCCTAGGGGAAAAGTGCGCATACCGTTGTAATCGGGCGAGTTTCTACTTTCAGATGCAACAGAAATTTTGCGGATCGGTCAATCCGTTCGCGAGATATGGCTGTTTGGATGTAAGAAACGCTTGAGAAACTCAAAATTTTCGCAGCTCTGATGCTCGAAACGAATGACTACAACGGCCTAGGGCAGAAGTACGCTTACCGTTGTAATCGGGCGAGTTTCTACTTTCAGATGCAACAGAAATTTTGCGGATCGGTCAATCCGTTCGCGAGATATGGCAGTTTAGAGGTAAGAAACACTTGAGAAACTCAAAATTTGCGCAGTTCTGATGCTCGAAACGAATAACTAGAACGGCCTAGGGGAAAAGTGCGCATACCGTTGTAATCGGGCGAGTTTCTACTTTCAGATGCAACAGAAATCATGCGGATTGGTCAATCCGTTCGCGAGATATGGCAGTTTGGAAGTAAGAAACGCTTGAGAAACTCAAAATTTTCGCCGTTCTGATGCTCGAAACGAATAACTAGAACGGTCTAGGGGAAAATTACGCATGCCGTTGTAATCGGGCGAGTTTCTATTTTCAGATGCAACAGAAATTTTGCGGATTGGTCTATCCGTTCGCGAGATATGGCCGTTTGGATGTAAGAAACGCTTGAGAAACTCAAAATTTGCGCAGTTCTGATGCTCGAAACGAATAACTAGAACGGCCTAGGGGAAAAGTGCGCATACCGTTGTAATCGGGCGAGTTTCTACTTTCAGATGCAACAGAAATTTTGCGGACTGGTCAATCCGTTCGCGAGATATGGCAGTTTGGAAGTCAGAAACGCTTGAGAAACTCAAAATTTGCGCAGTTCTGATGCTCGAAACGAATAACTAGAACGGCCTAGGGGAAAAGTGCGCATACCGTTGTAATCGGGCGAGTTTCTACTTTCAGATGCAACAGAAATTTTGCGGATCGGTCAATCCGTTCGCGAGATATGGCTGTTTGGATGTAAGAAACGCTTGAGAAACTCAAAATTTTCGCAGCTCTGATGCTCGAAACGAATGACTACAACGGCCTAGGGCAGAAGTACGCTTACCGTTGTAATCGGGCGAGTTTCTACTTTCAGATGCAACAGAAATTTTGCGGATCGGTCAATCCGTTCGCGAGATATGGCAGTTTAGAGGTAAGAAACACTTGAGAAACTCAAAATTTGCGCAGTTCTGATGCTCGAAACGAATAACTAGAACGGCCTAGGGGAAAAGTGCGCATACCGTTGTAATCGGGCGAGTTTCTACTTTCAGATGCAACAGAAATCATGCGGATTGGTCAATCCGTTCGCGAGATATGGCAGTTTGGAAGTAAGAAACGCTTGAGAAACTCAAAATTTTCGCCGTTCTGATGCTCGAAACGAATAACTAGAACGGTCTAGGGGAAAATTACGCATGCCGTTGTAATCGGGCGAGTTTCTATTTTCAGATGCAACAGAAATTTTGCGGATTGGTCTATCCGTTCGCGAGATATGGCCGTTTGGATGTAAGAAACGCTTGAGAAACTCAAAATTTTCGCAGTTCTGATGCTCGAAACGAATAACTAGAACGGCCTAGGGGAAAAGTGCGCATACCGTTGTAATCGGGCGTGTTCCTACTTTCAGATGCAACAGAAATCATGCGGATTGGTCAATCCGTTCGCAAGATATGGCAGTTTGGAGGTAAGAAACGCTTGAGAAACTCAAAATTTTCGCCGTTCTGATGCTCGAAACGAATAAGTAGAACGGCCTAGGGGAAAAGTACGCATACCATTGTAGTCGGGCGAGTTTCTACTTTCAGATGCAACAGAAATTTTGCGGACAGGTCAATCCGTTCGCGAGATATGGCAGTTTGGAAGTCAGAAACGCTTGAGAAACTCAAAATTTGCGCAGTTCTGATGCTCGAAACGAATAACTAGAACGGCCTAGGGGAAAAGTGCGCATACCGTTGTAATCGGGCGTGTTCCTACTTTCAGATGCAACAGAAATCATGCGGATTGGTCAATCCGTTCGCAAGATATGGCAGTTTGGAGGTAAGAAACGCTTGAGAAACTCAAAATTTTCGCCGTTCTGATGCTCGAAACGAATAAGTAGAACGGCCTAGGGGAAAAGTACGCATACCATTGTAGTCGGGCGAGTTTCTACTTTCAGATGCAACAGAAATTTTGCGGACAGGTCAATCCGTTCGCGAGATATGGCAGTTTGGAAGTCAGAAACGCTTGAGAAACTCAAAATTTGCGCAGTTCTGATGCTCGAAACGAATAACTGGAACGGCTTAGGGGAAAACTACACATACCGTTGTAATCGGGCAAGTTTCTACTTTCAGATGCAACAGAAATTTTGCGGATTGGACAATCCGTTCGCGAGATATGGCAGTTTGGAAGTAAGAAACGCTTGAGAAACTCAAAATTTGCGCAGTTCTGATGCTCGAAACGAATAACTAGAACGGCCTAGGGGAAAAGTGCGCATACCGTTGTAATCGGGCGAGTTTCTACTTTCAGATGCAACAGAAATTTTGCGGACTGGTCAATCCGTTCGCGAGATATGGCAGTTTGGAAGTCAGAAACGCTTGAGAAACTCAAAATTTGCGCAGTTCTGATGCTCGAAACGAATAACTAGAACGGCCTAGGGGAAAAGTGCGCATACCGTTGTAATCGGGCGAGTTTCTACTTTCAGATGCAACAGAAATTTTGCGGATCGGTCAATCCGTTCGCGAGATATGGCTGTTTGGATGTAAGAAACGCTTGAGAAACTCAAAATTTTCGCAGCTCTGATGCTCGAAACGAATGACTACAACGGCCTAGGGCAGAAGTACGCTTACCGTTGTAATCGGGCGAGTTTCTACTTTCAGATGCAACAGAAATTTTGCGGATCGGTCAATCCGTTCGCGAGATATGGCAGTTTAGAGGTAAGAAACACTTGAGAAACTCAAAATTTGCGCAGTTCTGATGCTCGAAACGAATAACTAGAACGGCCTAGGGGAAAAGTGCGCATACCGTTGTAATCGGGCGAGTTTCTACTTTCAGATGCAACAGAAATCATGCGGATTGGTCAATCCGTTCGCGAGATATGGCAGTTTGGAAGTAAGAAACGCTTGAGAAACTCAAAATTTTCGCCGTTCTGATGCTCGAAACGAATAACTAGAACGGTCTAGTGGAAAATTACGCATGCCGTTGTAATCGGGCGAGTTTCTATTTTCAGATGCAACAGAAATTTTGCGGATTGGTCTATCCGTTCGCGAGATATGGCCGTTTGGATGTAAGAAACGCTTGAGAAACTCAAAATTTTCGCAGTTCTGATGCTCGAAACGAATAACTAGAACGGCCTAGGGGAAAAGTGCGCATACCGTTGTAATCGGGCGTGTTCCTACTTTCAGATGCAACAGAAATCATGCGGATTGGTCAATCCGTTCGCAAGATATGGCAGTTTGGAGGTAAGAAACGCTTGAGAAACTCAAAATTTTCGCCGTTCTGATGCTCGAAACGAATAAGTAGAACGGCCTAGGGGAAAAGTACGCATACCATTGTAGTCGGGCGAGTTTCTACTTTCAGATGCAACAGAAATTTTGCGGACAGGTCAATCCGTTCGCGAGATATGGCAGTTTGGAAGTCAGAAACGCTTGAGAAACTCAAAATTTGCGCAGTTCTGATGCTCGAAACGAATAACTAGAACGGCCTAGGGGAAAAGTGCGCATACCGTTGTAATCGGGCGAGATTCTACATTCAGATGCAACAGAAATTTTGCGGATCGGTCAATCCGTTCGCGAGATATGGCAGTTTGGAGGTAAGAAACACTTGAGAAACTCAAAATTTGCGCATTTCTGATGCTCGAAACGAATAACTAGAACGGCCTAGTGGAAAAGTGCGCATACCGTTGTAATCGGGCGGGTTTCTACTTTCAGATGCAATAGAAATCATGCGGATTGGTCAATCCGTTCGCGAGATATGGCAGTTTGGAGGTAAGAAACGCTTGAGAAACGCAAAATTTTCGCCGTTCTGATGCTCGAAACGAATAACTAGAACGGCCTAGGGGAAAAGTACGCATACCGTTGTAATCGGGCGAGTTTCTACTTTCAGATGCAACAGAAATTTTGCGGACTGGTCAATCCGTTCGCGAGATATGGCAGTTTGGAAGTCAGAAACGCTTGACAAACTCAAAATTTGCGCAGTTCTTATGCTCGAAACGAATAACTAGAACGTCCTAGGGGAAAAGTGCGCATACCGTTGTAATCGGGCGAGTTTCTACTTTCAGATGCAACAGAAATTTTGCGGATCGGTCAATCCGTTCGCGAGATATGGCAGTTTGGAGGTAAGAAACGCTTGAGAAACTCAAAATTTTCGCCGTTCTGATGCTCGAAACGAATAACTAGAACGGTCTAGGGGAAAATTACGCATACCGTTGTAATCGGGCGAGTTTCTACTTTCAGATGCAACAGAAATTTTGCGGATTGGACAATCCGTTCGCGAGATATGGCAGTTTGGAAGTAAGAAACGCTTGAGAAACTCAAAATTTGCGCAGTTCCGATGCTCGAAACGAATAACTAGAACGGCCTAGGGGAAAAGTGCGCATACCGTTGTAATCGGGCGAGTTTCTACATTCAGATGCAACAGAAATTTTGCGGACTGGTCAATCCGTTCGCGAGATATGGCAGTTTGGAAGTCAGAAACGCTTGAGAAACTCAAAATTTGCGCAGTTCTGATGCTCGAAACGAATAACTAGAACGGCCTAGGGGAAAAGTGCGCAAACCGTTGTAATCGGGCGAGTTTCTACTTTCAGATGCAACAGAAATTTTGCGGATCGGTCAATCCGTTCGCGAGATATGGCTGTTTGGATGTAAGAAACGCTTGAGAAACTCAAAATTTTCGCAGCTCTGATGCTCGAAACGAATGACTACAACGGCCTAGGGGAGAAGTACGCTTACCATTGTAATCGGGCGAGTTTCTACTTTCAGATGCAACAGAAATTTTGCGGATCGGTCAATCCGTTCGCGAGATATGGCAGTTTAGAGGTAAGAAACTCTTGAGAAACTCAAAATTTTCGCAGTTCTGATGCTCGAAACGAATAACAAGAACGGCCTAGGGGAAAAGTGCGCATACCGTTGTAATCGGGCGAGTTTCTACTTTCAGAAGCAACAGAAATTTTGCGGATTGGTCAATCCGTTCGCGAGATATGGCAGTTTGGAGGTAAGAAACGCTTGAGAAACTCAAAATTTGCTCAGTTCTGATGCTCGAAACGAATAACTAGAACGGCCTAGGGGAAAAGTACTGATACCGTTGTAATCGGGCGAGTTTCTACTTTCAGATGCAACAGAAATTTTGCGGATTGGTCAATCCGTTCGCGAGATATGGCAGTTTGGAGGTAAGAAACGCTTGAGAAACTCAAAATTTTCGCCGTTCTGATGCTCGAAACGAATAACTAGAACGGCCTAGGGGAAAAGTACGCATACCGTTGTAATCGGGCGAGTTTCTACTTTCAGATGCAACAGAAATTTTGCGGACTGGTCAATCCGTTCGCGAGATATGGCAGTTTGGAAGTCAGAAACGCTTGAGAAACTCAAAATTTGCGCAGTTCTTATGCTCGAAACGAATAACTAGAACGGCCTAGGGGAAAAGTGCGCATACCGTTGTAATCCGGCGAGTTTCTACTTTCAGATGCAACAGAAATTTTGCGGATCGGTCAATCCGTTCGCGAGATATGGCAGTTTAGATGTAAGAAACACTTGAGAAACTCAAAATTTGCGCAGTTCTGATGCTCGAAACGAATAACTAGAACGGCCTAGGGGAAAAGTGCGCATACCGTTGTAATCGGGCGAGTTTCTACTTTCAGATGCAACAGAAATCATGCGGATTGGTCAATCCGTTCGCGAGATATGGCAGTTTGGAGGTAAGAAACGCTTGAGAAACTCAAAATTTTCGCCGTTCTGATGCTCGAAACGAATAACTAGAACGGTCTAGGGGAAAATTACGCATACCGTTGTAATCGGGCGAGTTTCTACTTTCAGATGCAACAGAAATTTTGCGGATTGGTCTATCCGTTCGCGAGATATGGCAGTTTGGATGTAAGAAACGCTTGAGAAACTCAAAATTTTCGCAGTTCTGATGCTCGAAACGAATAAGTAGAACCGCCTAGGGGAAAAGTGCGCATACCGTTGTAATCGGGCGAGTTTCTACTTTCAGATGCAACAGAAATCATGCGGATTGGTCAATCCGTTCGCGAGATATGGCAGTTTGGATGTAAGAAACGCTTGAGAAACTCAAAATTTTCGCCGTTCTGATGCTCGAAACGAATAACTGGAACGGCCTAGGGGAAAACTACACATACAGTTGTAATCGGGCGAGTCTCTACTTTCAGATGCAACAGAAATTTTGCGGATTGGTCAATCGGTTCGCGAGATATGGCAGTTTGGAGGAAAGAAACGCTTGAGAAACTCAAAATTTTCGCAGTTCTGATGCTCGAAACGAATAACTGGAACGGCCTAGGTGAAAACTACACATACCGTTGTAATCGGGCGAGTTTCTACTTTCAGATGCAACAGAAATTTTGCGGACAGGTCAATCCGTTCGCGAGATATGGCAGTTTGGAAGTCAGAAACGCTTGAGAAACTCAAAATTTGCGCAGTTCTGATGCTCGAAACGAATAACTAGAACGGCCTAGGGGAAAAGTGCGCATACCGTTGTAATCGGGCGAGTTTCTACTTTCAGATGCAACAGAAATTTTGCGGATCGGTCAATCCGTTCGCGAGATATGGCAGTTTGGAGGTAAGAAACACTTGAGAAACTCAAAATTTGCGCATTTCTGATGCTCGAAACGAATAACTAGAACGGCCTAGTGGAAAAGTGCGCATACCGTTGTAATCGGGCGGGTTTCTACTTTCAGATGCAATAGAAATCATGCGGATTGGTCAATCCGTTCGCGAGATATGGCAGTTTGGAGGTAAGAAACGCTTGAGAAACTCAAAATTTTCGCCGTTCTGATGCTCGAAACGAATAACTAGAACGGCCTAGGGGAAAATTACGCAAACCGTTGTAATCGGGCGAGTTTCTACTTTCAGATGCAACAGAAATTTTGCGGATTGGTCAATCCGTTCGCGAGATATGGCAGTTTGGAGGTAAGAAACGCTTGAGAAACTCAAAATTTGCGCAGTTCTGATGCTCGAAACGAATAACTGGAACGGCTTAGGGGAAAACTACACATACCGTTGTAATCGGGCAAGTTTCTACTTTCAGATGCAACAGAAATTTTGCGGATTGGACAATCCGTTCGCGAGATATGGCAGTTTGGAAGTAAGAAACGCTTGAGAAACTCAAAATTTGCGCAGTTCTGATGCTCGAAACGAATAACTAGAACGGCCTAGGGGAAAAGTGCGCATACCGTTGTAATCGGGCGAGTTTCTACTTTCAGATGCAACAGAAATTTTGCGGACTGGTCAATCCGTTCGCGAGATATGGCAGTTTGGAAGTCAGAAACGCTTGAGAAACTCAAAATTTGCGCAGTTCTGATGCTCGAAACGAATAACTAGAACGGCCTAGGGGAAAAGTGCGCATACCGTTGTAATCGGGCGAGTTTCTACTTTCAGATGCAACAGAAATTTTGCGGATCGGTCAATCCGTTCGCGAGATATGGCTGTTTGGATGTAAGAAACGCTTGAGAAACTCAAAATTTTCGCAGCTCTGATGCTCGAAACGAATGACTACAACGGCCTAGGGGAGAAGTACGCTTACCTTTGTAATCGGGCGAGTTTCTACTTTCACATGCAACAGAAATCATGCGGATTGGTCAATCCGTTCGCGAGATATGGCAGTTTGGAAGTAAGAAACGCTTGAGATACTCAAAATTTTCGCCGTTCTGATGCTCGAAACGAATAACTAGAACGGTCTAGGGGAAAATTACGCATGCCGTTGTAATCGGGCGAGTTTCTACTTTCAGATGCAACAGAAATTTTGCGGATTGGTCTATCCGTTCGCGAGATATGGCAGTTTGGAGGTAAGAAACACTTGAGAAACTCAAAATTTGCGCATTTCTGATGCTCGAAACGAATAACTAGAACGGCCTAGTGGAAAAGTGCGCATACCGTTGTAATCGGGCGGGTTTCTACTTTCACATGCAATAGAAATCATGCGGATTGGTCAATCCGTTCGCGAGATATGGCAGTTTGGAGGTAAGAAACGCTTGAGAAACTCAAAATTTTCGCCGTTCTGATGCTCGAAACGAATAACTAGAACGGCCTAGGGGAAAAGTACGCATACCATTGTAGTCGGGCGAGTTTCTACTTTCAGATGCAACAGAAATTTTGCGGACAGGTCAATCCGTTCGCGAGATATGGCAGTTTGGAAGTCAGAAACGCTTGAGAAACTCAAAATTTGCGCAGTTCTGATGCTCGAAACGAATAACTGGAACGGCTTAGGGGAAAACTACACATACCGTTGTAATCGGGCAAGTTTCTACTTTCAGATGCAACAGAAATTTTGCGGATTGGACAATCCGTTCGCGAGATATGGCAGTTTGGAAGTAAGAAACGCTTGAGAAACTCAAAATTTGCGCAGTTCTGATGCTCGAAACGAATAACTAGAACGGCCTAGGGGAAAAGTGCGCATACCGTTGTAATCGGGCGAGTTTCTACTTTCAGATGCAACAGAAATTTTGCGGACTGGTCAATCCGTTCGCGAGATATGGCAGTTTGGAAGTCAGAAACGCTTGAGAAACTCAAAATTTGCGCAGTTCTGATGCTCGAAACGAATAACTAGAACGGCCTAGGGGAAAAGTGCGCATACCGTTGTAATCGGGCGAGTTTCTACTTTCAGATGCAACAGAAATTTTGCGGATCGGTCAATCCGTTCGCGAGATATGGCTGTTTGGATGTAAGAAACGCTTGAGAAACTCAAAATTTTCGCAGCTCTGATGCTCGAAACGAATGACTACAACGGCCTAGGGCAGAAGTACGCTTACCGTTGTAATCGGGCGAGTTTCTACTTTCAGATGCAACAGAAATTTTGCGGATCGGTCAATCCGTTCGCGAGATATGGCAGTTTAGAGGTAAGAAACACTTGAGAAACTCAAAATTTGCGCAGTTCTGATGCTCGAAACGAATAACTAGAACGGCCTAGGGGAAAAGTGCGCATACCGTTGTAATCGGGCGAGTTTCTACTTTCAGATGCAACAGAAATCATGCGGATTGGTCAATCCGTTCGCGAGATATGGCAGTTTGGAAGTAAGAAACGCTTGAGAAACTCAAAATTTTCGCCGTTCTGATGCTCGAAACGAATAACTAGAACGGTCTAGTGGAAAATTACGCATGCCGTTGTAATCGGGCGAGTTTCTATTTTCAGATGCAACAGAAATTTTGCGGATTGGTCTATCCGTTCGCGAGATATGGCCGTTTGGATGTAAGAAACGCTTGAGAAACTCAAAATTTTCGCAGTTCTGATGCTCGAAACGAATAACTAGAACGGCCTAGGGGAAAAGTGCGCATACCGTTGTAATCGGGCGTGTTCCTACTTTCAGATGCAACAGAAATCACGCGGATTGGTCAATCCGTTCGCAAGATATGGCAGTTTGGAGGTAAGAAACGCTTGAGAAACTCAAAATTTTCGCCGTTCTGATGCTCGAAACGAATAAGTAGAACGGCCTAGGGGAAAAGTACGCATACCATTGTAGTCGGGCGAGTTTCTACTTTCAGATGCAACAGAAATTTTGCGGACAGGTCAATCCGTTCGCGAGATATGGCAGTTTGGAAGTCAGAAACGCTTGAGAAACTCAAAATTTGCGCAGTTCTGATGCTCGAAACGAATAACTAGAACGGCCTAGGGGAAAAGTGCGCATACCGTTGTAATCGGGCGAGATTCTACATTCAGATGCAACAGAAATTTTGCGGATCGGTCAATCCGTTCGCGAGATATGGCAGTTTGGAGGTAAGAAACACTTGAGAAACTCAAAATTTGCGCATTTCTGATGCTCGAAACGAATAACTAGAACGGCCTAGTGGAAAAGTGCGCATACCGTTGTAATCGGGCGGGTTTCTACTTTCAGATGCAATAGAAATCATGCGGATTGGTCAATCCGTTCGCGAGATATGGCAGTTTGGAGGTAAGAAACGCTTGAGAAACGCAAAATTTTCGCCGTTCTGATGCTCGAAACGAATAACTAGAACGGCCTAGGGGAAAATTACGCATACCGTTGTAATCGGGCGAGTTTCTACTTTCAGATGCAACAGAAATCATGCGGATTGGTCAATCCGTTCGCGAGATATGGCAGTTTGGAGGTAAGAAACGCTTGAGAAACTCAAAATTTTCGCCGTTCTGATGCTCGAAACGAATAACTAGAACGGTCTAGGGGAAAATTACGCATACCGTTGTAATCGGGCGAGTTTCTACTTTCAGATGCAACAGAAATTTTGCGGATTGGTCTATCCGTTCGCGAGATATGGCAGTTTGGATGTAAGAAACGCTTGAGAAACTCAAAATTTTCGCAGTTCTGATGCTCGAAACGAATAAGTAGAACCGCCTAGGAGAAAAGTGCGCATACCGTTGTAATCGGGCGAGTTTCTACTTTCAGATGCAACAGAAATCATGCGGATTGGTCAATCCGTTCGCGAGATATGGCAGTTTGGATGTAAGAAACGCTTGAGAAACTCAAAATTTTCGCAGTTCTGATGCTCGAAACGAATAACTGGAACGGCCTAGGGGAAAACTACACATACAGTTGTAATCGGGCGAGTCTCTACTTTCAGATGCAACAGAAATTTTGCGGATTGGTCAATCGGTTCGCGAGATATGGCAGTTTGGAGGAAAGAAACGCTTGAGAAACTCAAAATTTTCGCAGTTCTGATGCTCGAAACGAATAACTGGAACGGCCTAGGTGAAAACTACACATACCGTTGTAATCGGGCGAGTTTCTACTTTCAGATGCAACAGAAATTTTGCGGATCGGTCAATCCGTTCGCGAGATATGGCAGTTTGGAGGTAAGAAACACTTGAGAAACTCAAGATTTGCGCATTTCTGATGCTCGAAACGAATAACTAGAACGGCCTAGTTGAAAAGTGCGCATACCGTTGTAATCGGGCGGGTTTCTACTTTCAGATGCAATAGAAATCATGCGGATTGGTCAATCCGTTCGCGAGATATGGCAGTTTGGAGGTAAGAAACGCTTGAGAAACTCAAAATTTTCGCCGTTCTGATGCTCGAAACGAATAACTAGAACGGCCTAGGGGAAAATTACGCATACCGTTGTAATCGGGCGAGTTTCTACTTTCAGATGCAACAGAAATTTTGCGGATTGGTCAATCCTTTCGCGAGATATGGCAGTTTGGAGGTAAGAAACGCTTGAGAAACTCAAAATTTGCGCAGTTCTGATGCTCGAAACGAATAACTGGAACGGCTTAGGGGAAAACTACACATACCGTTGTAATCGGGCAAGTTTCTGCTTTCAGATGCAACAGAAATTTTGCGGATTGGTCAATCGGTTCGCGAGATATGGCAGTTTGGAGGAAAGAAACGCTTGAGAAACTCAAGATTTGCGCATTTCTGATGCTCGAAACGAATAACTGGAACGGCCTAGGTGAAAACTACACATACCGTTGTAATCGGGCGAGTTTCTACTTTCAGATGCAACAGAAATTTTGCGGATCGGTCAATCCGTTCGCGAGATATGGCAGTTTGGAGGTAAGAAACACTTGAGAAACTCAAGATTTGCGCATTTCTGATGCTCGAAACGAATAACTAGAACGGCCTAGTTGAAAAGTGCGCATACCGTTGTAATCGGGCGGGTTTCTACTTTCAGATGCAATAGAAATCATGCGGATTGGTCAATCCGTTCGCGAGATATGGCAGTTTGGAGGTAAGAAACGCTTGAGAAACTCAAAATTTTCGCCGTTCTGATGCTCGAAACGAATAACTAGAACGGCCTAGGGGAAAATTACGCATACCGTTGTAATCGGGCGAGTTTCTACTTTCAGATGCAACAGAAATTTTGCGGATTGGTCAATCCGTTCGCGAGATATGGCAGTTTGGATGTAAGAAACGCTTGAGAAACTCAAAATTTTCGCAGTTCTGATGCTCGAAACGAATAACTGGAACGGCCTAGGGGAAAACTACACATACAGTTGTAATCGGGCGAGTCTCTACTTTCAGATGCAACAGAAATTTTGCGGATTGGTCAATCGGTTCGCGAGATATGGCAGTTTGGAAGTCAGAAACGCTTGAGAAACTCAAAATTTGCGCAGTTCTGATGCTCGAAACGAATAACTAGAACGGCCTAGGGGAAAAGTGCGCATACCGTTGTAATCGGGCGAGTTTCTACTTTCAGATGCAACAGAAATTTTGCGGATCGGTCAATCCGTTCGCGAGATATGGCTGTTTGGATGTAAGAAACGCTTGAGAAACTCAAAATTTTCGCAGCTCTGATGCTCGAAACGAATGACTACAACGGCCTAGGGGAGAAGTACGCTTACCGTTGTAATCGGGCGAGTTTCTACTTTCAGATGCAACAGAAATTTTGCGGATCGGTCAATCCGTTCGCGAGATATGGCAGTTTAGAGGTAAGAAACACTTGAGAAACTCAAAATTTGCGCAGTTCTGATGCTCGAAACGAATAACTAGAACGGCCTAGGGGAAAAGTGCGCATACCGTTGTAATCGGGCGAGTTTCTACTTTCAGATGCAACAGAAATCATGCGGATTGGTCAATCCGTTCGCGAGATATGGCAGTTTGGAGGTAGGAAACGCTTGAGAAACTCAAAATTTTCGCCGTTCTGATGCTCGAAACGAATAACTAGAACGGTCTAGGGCAAAATTACGCATACCGTTGTAATCGGGCGAGTTTCTACTTTCAGATGCAACAGAAATTTTGCGGATTGGTCTATCCGTTCGCGAGATATGGCAGTTTGGATGTAAGAAACGCTTGAGAAACTCAAAATTTTCGCAGTTCTGATGCTCGAAACGAATAAGTAGAACCGCCTAGGAGAAAAGTGCGCATACCGTTGTAATCGGGCGAGTTTCTACTTTCAGATGCAACAGAAATCATGCGGATTGGTCAATCCGTTCGCGAGATATGGCAGTTTGGATGTAAGAAACGCTTGAGAAACTCAAAATTTTCGCAGTTCTGATGCTCGAAACGAATAACTGGAACGGCCTAGGGGAAAACTACACATACAGTTGTAATCGGGCGAGTCTCTACTTTCAGATGCAACAGAAATTTTGCGGATTGGTCAATCGGTTCGCGAGATATGGCAGTTTGGAGGAAAGAAACGCTTGAGAAACTCAAAATTTTCGCAGTTCTGATGCTCGAAACGAATAACTGGAACGGCCTAGGTGAAAACTACACATACCGTTGTAATCGGGCGAGTTTCTACTTTCAGATGCAACAGAAATTTTGCGGATTGGACAATCCGTTCGCGAGATATGGCAGTTTGGAAGTAAGAAACGCTTGAGAAACTCAAAATTTGCGCAGTTCTGATGCTCGAAACGAATAACTAGAACGGCCTAGGGGAAAAGTGCGCATACCGTTGTAATCGGGCGAGTTTCTACTTTCAGATGCAACAGAAATTTTGCGGATTGGACAATCCGTTCGCGAGATATGGCAGTTTGGAAGTAAGAAACGCTTGAGAAACTCAAAATTTGCGCAGTTCTGATGCTCGAAACGTATAACTAGAACGGCCTAGGGGAAAAGTGCGCATACCGTTGTAATCGGGCGAGTTTCTACTTTCAGATGCAACAGAAATTTTGCGGATCGGTCAATCCGTTCGCGAGATATGGCAGTTTGGAGGTAAGAAACACTTGAGAAACTCAAAATTTGCGCATTTCTGATGCTCGAAACGAATAACTAGAACGGCCTAGTGGAAAAGTGCGCATACCGTTGTAATCGGGCGGGTTTCTACTTTCAGATGCAATAGAAATCATGCGGATTGGTCAATCCGTTCGCGAGATATGGCAGTTTGGAGGTAAGAAACGCTTGAGAAACTCAAAATTTTCGCCGTTCTGATGCTCGAAACGAATAACTAGAACGGCCTAGGGGAAAAGTGCGCATACCGTTGTAATCGGGCGAGTTTCTACTTTCAGATGCAACAGAAATTTTGCGGATCGGTCAATCCGTTCGCGAGATATGGCAGTTTGGAGGTAAGAAACACTTGAGAAACTCAAAATTTGCGCAATTCTGATGCTCGAAACGAATAACTAGAACGGCCTAGTGGAAAAGTGCGCATACCGTTGTAATCGGGCGAGTTTCTACTTTCAGATGCAACAGAAATTTTGCGGATTGGTCAATCCGTTCGCGAGATATGGCAGTTTGGAGGTAAGAAACGCTTGAGAAACTCAAAATTTGCGCAGTTCTGATGCTCGAAACGAATAACTAGAACGGCCTAGGGGAAAAGTGCGCATACCGTTGTAATCGGGCGAGTTTCTACTTTCAGATGCAACAGAAATTTTGCGGATTGGACAATCCGTTCGCGAGATATGGCAGTTTGGAAGTAAGAAACGCTTGAGAAACTCAAAATTTGCGCAGTTCTGATGCTCGAAACGAATAACTAAAACGGCCTAGGGGAAAAGTGCGCATACCGTTGTAATCGGGCGAGTTTCTACTTTCAGATGCAACAGAAATATTGCGGATTGGTCTATCCGTTCGCGAGATATGGCAGTTTGGATGTAAGAAACGCTTGAGAAACTCAAAATTTTCGCAGTTCTGATGCTCGAAACGAATAACTAGAACGGCCTAGGGGAAAAGTGCGCATACCGTTGTAATCGGGCGAGTTTCTACTTTCAGATGCAACAGAAATCATGCGGATTGGTCAATCCGTTCGCGAGATATGGCAGTTTGGAGGTAAGAAACACTTGAGAAACTCAAAATTTGCGCATTTCTGATGCTCGAAACGAATAACTAGAACGGCCTAGTGGAAAAGTGCGCATACCGTTGTAATCGGGCGGGTTTCTACTTTCAGATGCAATAGAAATCATGCGGATTGGTCAATCCGTTCGCGAGATATGGCAGTTTGGAGGTAAGAAACGCTTGAGAAACTCAAAATTTTCGCCGTTCTGATGCTCGAAACGAATAACTAGAACCGCCTAGGGGAAAATTACGCATACCGTTGTAATCGGGCGAGTTTCTACTTTCAGATGCAACAGAAATTTTGCGGATTGGTCAATCCGTTCGCGAGATATGGCAGTTTGGAGGTAAGAAACGCTTGAGAAACTCAAAATTTGCGCAGTTCTGATGCTCGAAACGAATAACTGGAACGGCTTAGGGGAAAACTACACATACCGTTGTAATCGGGCAAGTTTCTACTTTCAGATGCAACAGAAATTTTGCGGATTGGACAATCCGTTCGCGAGATATGGCAGTTTGGAAGTAAGAAACGCTTGAGAAACTCAAAATTTGCGCAGTTCTGATGCTCGAAACGAATAACTAGAACGGCCTAGGGGAAAAGTGCGCATACCGTTGTAATCGGGCGAGTTTCTACTTTCAGATGCAACAGAAATTTTGCGGACTGGTCAATCCGTTCGCGAGATATGGCAGTTTGGAAGTCAGAAACGCTTGAGAAACTCAAAATTTGCGCAGTTCTGATGCTCGAAACGAATAACTAGAACGGCCTAGGGGAAAAGTGCGCATACCGTTGTAATCGGGCGAGTTTCTACTTTCAGATGCAACAGAAATTTTGCGGATCGGTCAATCCGTTCGCGAGATATGGCTGTTTGGATGTAAGAAACGCTTGAGAAACTCAAAATTTTCGCAGCTCTGATGCTCGAAACGAATGACTACAACGGCCTAGGGGAGAAGTACGCTTACCTTTGTAATCGGGCGAGTTTCTACTTTCACATGCAACAGAAATCATGCGGATTGGTCAATCCGTTCGCGAGATATGGCAGTTTGGAAGTAAGAAACGCTTGAGATACTCAAAATTTTCGCCGTTCTGATGCTCGAAACGAATAACTAGAACGGTCTAGGGGAAAATTACGCATGCCGTTGTAATCGGGCGAGTTTCTACTTTCAGATGCAACAGAAATTTTGCGGATTGGTCTATCCGTTCGCGAGATATGGCAGTTTGGAGGTAAGAAACACTTGAGAAACTCAAAATTTGCGCATTTCTGATGCTCGAAACGAATAACTAGAACGGCCTAGTGGAAAAGTGCGCATACCGTTGTAATCGGGCGGGTTTCTACTTTCACATGCAATAGAAATCATGCGGATTGGTCAATCCGTTCGCGAGATATGGCAGTTTGGAGGTAAGAAACGCTTGAGAAACTCAAAATTTTCGCCGTTCTGATGCTCGAAACGAATAACTAGAACGGCCTAGGGGAAAATTACGCATACCGTTGTAATCGGGCGAGTTTCTACTTTCAGATGCAACAGAAATTTTGCGGATTGGTCAATCCGTTCGCGAGATATGGCAGTTTGGAGGTAAGAAACGCTTGAGAAACTCAAAATTTGCGCAGTTCTGATGCTCGAAACGAATAACTGGAACGGCTTAGGGGAAAACTACACATACCGTTGTAATCGGGCAAGTTTCTACTTTCAGATGCAACAGAAATTTTGCGGATTGGACAATCCGTTCGCGAGATATGGCAGTTTGGAAGTAAGAAACGCTTGAGAAACTCAAAATTTGCGCAGTTCTGATGCTCGAAACGAATAACTAGAACGGCCTAGGGGAAAAGTGCGCATACCGTTGTAATCGGGCGAGTTTCTACTTTCAGATGCAACAGAAATTTTGCGGACTGGTCAATCCGTTCGCGAGATATGGCAGTTTGGAAGTCAGAAACGCTTGAGAAACTCAAAATTTGCGCAGTTCTGATGCTCGAAACGAATAACTAGAACGGCCTAGGGGAAAAGTGCGCATACCGTTGTAATCGGGCGAGTTTCTACTTTCAGATGCAACAGAAATTTTGCGGATCGGTCAATCCGTTCGCGAGATATGGCTGTTTGGATGTAAGAAACGCTTGAGAAACTCAAAATTTTCGCAGCTCTGATGCTCGAAACGAATGACTACAACGGCCTAGGGCAGAAGTACGCTTACCGTTGTAATCGGGCGAGTTTCTACTTTCAGATGCAACAGAAATTTTGCGGATCGGTCAATCCGTTCGCGAGATATGGCAGTTTAGAGGTAAGAAACACTTGAGAAACTCAAAATTTGCGCAGTTCTGATGCTCGAAACGAATAACTAGAACGGCCTAGGGGAAAAGTGCGCATACCGTTGTAATCGGGCGAGTTTCTACTTTCAGATGCAACAGAAATCATGCGGATTGGTCAATCCGTTCGCGAGATATGGCAGTTTGGAAGTAAGAAACGCTTGAGAAACTCAAAATTTTCCCCGTTCTGATGCTCGAAACGAATAACTAGAACGGTCTAGGGGAAAATTACGCATGCCGTTGTAATCGGGCGAGTTTCTATTTTCAGATGCAACAGAAATTTTGCGGATTGGTCTATCCGTTCGCGAGATATGGCCGTTTGGATGTAAGAAACGCTTGAGAAACTCAAAATTTGCGCAGTTCTGATGCTCGAAACGAATAACTAGAACGGCCTAGGGGAAAAGTGCGCATACCGTTGTAATCGGGCGTGTTCCTACTTTCAGATGCAACAGAAATCATTCGGATTGGTCAATCCGTTCGCAAGATATGGCAGTTTGGAGGTAAGAAACGCTTGAGAAACTCAAAATTTTCGCCGTTCTGATGCTCGAAACGAATAAGTAGAACGGCCTAGGGGAAAAGTACGCATACCATTGTAGTCGGGCGAGTTTCTACTTTCAGATGCAACAGAAATTTTGCGGACAGGTCAATCCGTTCGCGAGATATGGCAGTTTGGAAGTCAGAAACGCTTGAGAAACTCAAAATTTGCGCAGTTCTGATGCTCGAAACGAATAACTGGAACGGCTTAGGGGAAAACTACACATACCGTTGTAATCGGGCAAGTTTCTACTTTCAGATGCAACAGAAATTTTGCGGATTGGACAATCCGTTCGCGAGATATGGCAGTTTGGAAGTAAGAAACGCTTGAGAAACTCAAAATTTGCGCAGTTCTGATGCTCGAAACGAATAACTAGAACGGCCTAGGGGAAAAGTGCGCATACCGTTGTAATCGGGCGAGTTTCTACTTTCAGATGCAACAGAAATTTTGCGGACTGGTCAATCCGTTCGCGAGATATGGCAGTTTGGAAGTCAGAAACGCTTGAGAAACTCAAAATTTGCGCAGTTCTGATGCTCGAAACGAATAACTAGAACGGCCTAGGGGAAAAGTGCGCATACCGTTGTAATCGGGCGAGTTTCTACTTTCAGATGCAACAGAAATTTTGCGGATCGGTCAATCCGTTCGCGAGATATGGCTGTTTGGATGTAAGAAACGCTTGAGAAACTCAAAATTTTCGCAGCTCTGATGCTCGAAACGAATGACTACAACGGCCTAGGGCAGAAGTACGCTTACCGTTGTAATCGGGCGAGTTTCTACTTTCAGATGCAACAGAAATTTTGCGGATCGGTCAATCCGTTCGCGAGATATGGCAGTTTAGAGGTAAGAAACACTTGAGAAACTCAAAATTTGCGCAGTTCTGATGCTCGAAACGAATAACTAGAACGGCCTAGGGGAAAAGTGCGCATACCGTTGTAATCGGGCGAGTTTCTACTTTCAGATGCAACAGAAATCATGCGGATTGGTCAATCCGTTCGCGAGATATGGCAGTTTGGAAGTAAGAAACGCTTGAGAAACTCAAAATTTTCGCCGTTCTGATGCTCGAAACGAATAACTAGAACGGTCTAGTGGAAAATTACGCATGCCGTTGTAATCGGGCGAGTTTCTATTTTCAGATGCAACAGAAATTTTGCGGATTGGTCTATCCGTTCGCGAGATATGGCCGTTTGGATGTAAGAAACGCTTGAGAAACTCAAAATTTTCGCAGTTCTGATGCTCGAAACGAATAACTAGAACGGCCTAGGGGAAAAGTGCGCATACCGTTGTAATCGGGCGTGTTCCTACTTTCAGATGCAACAGAAATCATGCGGATTGGTCAATCCGTTCGCAAGATATGGCAGTTTGGAGGTAAGAAACGCTTGAGAAACTCAAAATTTTCGCCGTTCTGATGCTCGAAACGAATAAGTAGAACGGCCTAGGGGAAAAGTACGCATACCATTGTAGTCGGGCGAGTTTCTACTTTCAGATGCAACAGAAATTTTGCGGACAGGTCAATCCGTTCGCGAGATATGGCAGTTTGGAAGTCAGAAACGCTTGAGAAACTCAAAATTTGCGCAGTTCTGATGCTCGAAACGAATAACTAGAACGGCCTAGGGGAAAAGTGCGCATACCGTTGTAATCGGGCGAGATTCTACATTCAGATGCAACAGAAATTTTGCGGATCGGTCAATCCGTTCGCGAGATATGGCAGTTTGGAGGTAAGAAACACTTGAGAAACTCAAAATTTGCGCATTTCTGATGCTCGAAACGAATAACTAGAACGGCCTAGTGGAAAAGTGCGCATACCGTTGTAATCGGGCGGGTTTCTACTTTCAGATGCAATAGAAATCATGCGGATTGGTCAATCCGTTCGCGAGATATGGCAGTTTGGAGGTAAGAAACGCTTGAGAAACGCAAAATTTTCGCCGTTCTGATGCTCGAAACGAATAACTAGAACGGCCTAGGGGAAAATTACGCATACCGTTGTAATCGGGCGAGTTTCTACTTTCAGATGCAACAGAAATTTTGCGGATTGGTCAATCCGTTCGCGAGATATGGCAGTTTGGATGTAAGAAACGCTTGAGAAACTCAAAATTTTCGCAGTTCTGATGCTCGAAACGAATAACTGGAACGGCCTAGGGGAAAACTACACATACAGTTGTAATCGGGCGAGTCTCTACTTTCAGATGCAACAGAAATTTTGCGGATTGGTCAATCGGTTCGCGAGATATGGCAGTTTGGAGGAAAGAAACGCTTGAGAAACTCAAAATTTTCGCAGTTCTGATGCTCGAAACGAATAACTGGAACGGCCTAGGTGAAAACTACACATACCGTTGTAATCGGGCGAGTTTCTACTTTCAGATGCAACAGAAATTTTGCGGATCGGTCAATCCGTTCGCGAGATATGGCAGTTTGGAGGTAAGAAACACTTGAGAAACTCAAGATTTGCGCATTTCTGATGCTCGAAACGAATAACTAGAACGGCCTAGTTGAAAAGTGCGCATACCGTTGTAATCGGGCGGGTTTCTACTTTCAGATGCAATAGAAATCATGCGGATTGGTCAATCCGTTCGCGAGATATGGCAGTTTGGAGGTAAGAAACGCTTGAGAAACTCAAAATTTTCGCCGTTCTGATGCTCGAAACGAATAACTAGAACGGCCTAGGGGAAAATTACGCATACCGTTGTAATCGGGCGAGTTTCTACTTTCAGATGCAACAGAAATTTTGCGGATTGGTCAATCCTTTCGCGAGATATGGCAGTTTGGAGGTAAGAAACGCTTGAGAAACTCAAAATTTGCGCAGTTCTGATGCTCGAAACGAATAACTGGAACGGCTTAGGGGAAAACTACACATACCGTTGTAATCGGGCAAGTTTCTGCTTTCAGATGCAACAGAAATTTTGCGGATTGGTCAATCGGTTCGCGAGATATGGCAGTTTGGAGGAAAGAAACGCTTGAGAAACTCAAGATTTGCGCATTTCTGATGCTCGAAACGAATAACTGGAACGGCCTAGGTGAAAACTACACATACCGTTGTAATCGGGCGAGTTTCTACTTTCAGATGCAACAGAAATTTTGCGGATCGGTCAATCCGTTCGCGAGATATGGCAGTTTGGAGGTAAGAAACACTTGAGAAACTCAAGATTTGCGCATTTCTGATGCTCGAAACGAATAACTAGAACGGCCTAGTTGAAAAGTGCGCATACCGTTGTAATCGGGCGGGTTTCTACTTTCAGATGCAATAGAAATCATGCGGATTGGTCAATCCGTTCGCGAGATATGGCAGTTTGGAGGTAAGAAACGCTTGAGAAACTCAAAATTTTCGCCGTTCTGATGCTCGAAACGAATAACTAGAACGGCCTAGGGGAAAATTACGCATACCGTTGTAATCGGGCGAGTTTCTACTTTCAGATGCAACAGAAATTTTGCGGATTGGTCAATCCGTTCGCGAGATATGGCAGTTTGGATGTAAGAAACGCTTGAGAAACTCAAAATTTTCGCAGTTCTGATGCTCGAAACGAATAACTGGAACGGCCTAGGGGAAAACTACACATACAGTTGTAATCGGGCGAGTCTCTACTTTCAGATGCAACAGAAATTTTGCGGATTGGTCAATCGGTTCGCGAGATATGGCAGTTTGGAAGTCAGAAACGCTTGAGAAACTCAAAATTTGCGCAGTTCTGATGCTCGAAACGAATAACTAGAACGGCCTAGGGGAAAAGTGCGCATACCGTTGTAATCGGGCGGGTTTCTACTTTCAGATGCAATAGAAATCATGCGGATTGGTCAATCCGTTCGCGAGATATGGCAGTTTGGAGGTAAGAAACGCTTGAGAAACTCAAAATTTTCGCCGTTCTGATGCTCGAAACGAATAACTAGAACGGCCTAGGGGAAAATTACGCATACCGTTGTAATCGGGCGAGTTTCTACTTTCAGATGCAACAGAAATTTTGCGGATCGGTCAATCCGTTCGCGAGATATGGCTGTTTGGATGTAAGAAACGCTTGAGAAACTCAAAATTTTCGCAGCTCTGATGCTCGAAACGAATGACTACAACGGCCTAGGGGAGAAGTACGCTTACCGTTGTAATCGGGCGAGTTTCTACTTTCAGATGCAACAGAAATTTTGCGGATCGGTCAATCCGTTCGCGAGATATGGCAGTTTAGAGGTAAGAAACACTTGAGAAACTCAAAATTTGCGCAGTTCTGATGCTCGAAACGAATAACTAGAACGGCCTAGGGGAAAAGTGCGCATACCGTTGTAATCGGGCGAGTTTCTACTTTCAGATGCAACAGAAATCATGCGGATTGGTCAATCCGTTCGCGAGATATGGCAGTTTGGAGGTAGGAAACGCTTGAGAAACTCAAAATTTTCGCCGTTCTGATGCTCGAAACGAATAACTAGAACGGTCTAGGGCAAAATTAC
>NW_027479608.1:0-91089 GCF_051014685.1 Ptiloglossa arizonensis
GTTGCATCTGAAAGTAGAAACTCGCCCGATTACAACGGTATGTGTATTTTTTCCCTAGGCCATTCTGGTTAAGCGTTCGGAGCAACAGAATTGCGAAAAATTTGTTGCCTTCTCTACCATTTCTTAGCTTCAAACTCCCATATCTCGCGAACGGATTGACCTAACCCAAAAATTCCTATTGCATCTGAAAGTAGAAACTCGCCCGATTAGAACTGTTTTTGTATTTTTTCCCTAGGCCATTCTGGTTAAGCGTTTGGGGCAGCAGAATTGCGAAAAATTTTTTGCCTTCTCTACCATTTTTTGGCTTCAAACTCCCATATCTCGCGAACGGATTGACCTAACCCAAAAATTCCTATTGCATCTGAAAGTAGAAACCCGCCCGATTACAAGGGAATTTGTATTTTTTCCCTAGGCCGTTCTGGTTAAGCGTTTGGAGCAGCAGAATTGCGAAAAATTTTTTGCCTTCTCAACCATTTCTTGGCTTCAAAGTCCCATATCTCGCGAACGGATTGACCTAACCCAAAAATTCCTATTGCATCTGAAAGTAGAAACTCGCCCGATTACAACGGTATGTGTATTTTTTCCCTAGGCCATTCTGGTTAAGCGTTTGGAGCAGCAGAATTGCGAAAAATTTGTTGCCTTCTCTACCATTTCTTAGCTTCAAACTCCCATATCTCGCGAACGGATTGACCTAACCCAATAATTCCTGTTGCATCTGAAAGTAGAAACTCGCCCGATTACAACGGTATGTGTATTTTTTCCCTAGGCCATTCTGGTTAAGCGTTTGGAGCAACAGAATTGCGAAAAATTTTTTGCCTTCTCAACCATTTCGTGTATTCAAACTACCATATCTCGCGAACGGATTGACCTAACCCAAAAATTCCTATTGCATCTGAAAGTAGAAACTCGCCCGATTACAACGGTATGTGTATTTTTTCCCTAGGCCATTCTGGTTAAGCGTTTGGAGCAGCAGAATTGCGAAAAATTTTTTGCCTTCTCTACCATTTTTTGGCTTCAAACTCCCATATCTCGCGAACGGATTGACCTGACCCAAAAATTCCTGTTGCATCTGAAGGTAGAAACTCGCCCGATTACAACGGTATGTGTATTTTTTCCCTAGGCCATTCTGGTTAAGCGTTTGGAGCAGCAGAATTGCGAAAAATTTTTTGCCTTCTCAACCATTTCTTGTCTTCAAACTCCCATATCTCGCGAACGGATTGACCTAACCCAAAAATTCCTATTGCATCTGAAAGTAGAAACTCGCCCGATTACAACGGAATTTGTAGTTTTTCCCTAGGCCATTCTGGTTAAGCGTTTGGTGCAGCAGAATTGTGAAAAATTTTTTGCCTTCTCTACCATTTCTTGGCTTCAAACTCCCATATCTCGCGAACGGATTGACCTAACCCAAAAATTCCTATTGCATCTGAAGGTAGAAACTCGCCCGATTACAACGGTATGTGTATTTTTTCCCTAGGCCATTCTGGTTAAGCGTTTGGAGCAGCAGAATTGCGAAAAATTTTTTGCCTTCTCTACCATTTTTTGGCTTCAAACTCCCATATCTCGCGAACGGATTGACCTAACCCAAAAATTCCTATTGCATCTGAAAGTAGAAACTCGCCCGATTATAACGGTATGTGTATTTTTTCCCTAGGCCATTCTGGTTAAGCGTTTGGAGCAGCAGAAGTGCGAAAAATTTGTTGTCTTCTCAACCATTTCTTAGCTTCAAACTCCCATATCTCGCGTACGGATTGACCTAACACAAAAATTCCTGTTGCATCTGAAAGTAGAAACTCGCCCGATTACAACGGTATGTGTATTTTTTCCCTAGGCCATTCTGGTTAAGCGTTCGGAGCAACAGAATTGCGAAAAATTTTTTGCCTTCTCAACCATTTCGTGTCTTCAAACTCCCATATCTCGCGAACGGATTGACCTAACCCAAAAATTCCTATTGCATCTGAAAGTAGAAACCCGCCCGATTACAAGGGAATTTGTATTTTTTCCCTAGGCCGTTCTGGTTAAGCGTTTGGAGCAGCAGAATTGCGAAAAATTTTTTGCCTTCTCAACCATTTCTTGGCTTCAAAGTCCCATATCTCGCGAACGGATTGACCTAACCCAAAAATTCCTATTGCATCTGAAAGTAGAAACTCGCCCGATTACAACGGTATGTGTATTTTTTCCCTAGGCCATTCTGGTTAAGCGTTTGGAGCAGCAGAATTGCGAAAAATTTGTTGCCTTCTCTACCATTTCTTAGCTTCAAACTCCCATATCTCGCGAACGGATTGACCTAACCCAATAATTCCTGTTGCATCTGAAAGTAGAAACTCGCCCGATTACAACGGTATGTGTATTTTTTCCCTAGGCCATTCTGGTTAAGCGTTTGGAGCAACAGAATTGCGAAAAATTTTTTGCCTTCTCAACCATTTCGTGTATTCAAACTACCATATCTCGCGAACGGATTGACCTAACCCAAAAATTCCTATTGCATCTGAAAGTAGAAACTCGCCCGATTACAACGGTATGTGTATTTTTTCCCTAGGCCATTCTGGTTAAGCGTTTGGAGCAGCAGAATTGCGAAAAATTTTTTGCCTTCTCTACCATTTTTTGGCTTCAAACTCCCATATCTCGCGAACGGATTGACCTGACCCAAAAATTCCTGTTGCATCTGAAGGTAGAAACTCGCCCGATTACAACGGTATGTGTATTTTTTCCCTAGGCCATTCTGGTTAAGCGTTTGGAGCAGCAGAATTGCGAAAAATTTTTTGCCTTCTCAACCATTTCTTGTCTTCAAACTCCCATATCTCGCGAACGGATTGACCTAACCCAAAAATTCCTATTGCATCTGAAAGTAGAAACTCGCCCGATTACAACGGAATTTGTAGTTTTTCCCTAGGCCATTCTGGTTAAGCGTTTGGTGCAGCAGAATTGTGAAAAATTTTTTGCCTTCTCTACCATTTCTTGGCTTCAAACTCCCATATCTCGCGAACGGATTGACCTAACCCAAAAATTCCTATTGCATCTGAAGGTAGAAACTCGCCCGATTACAACGGTATGTGTATTTTTTCCCTAGGCCATTCTGGTTAAGCGTTTGGAGCAGCAGAATTGCGAAAAATTTTTTGCCTTCTCTACCATTTTTTGGCTTCAAACTCCCATATCTCGCGAACGGATTGACCTAACCCAAAAATTCCTATTGCATCTGAAAGTAGAAACTCGCCCGATTATAACGGTATGTGTATTTTTTCCCTAGGCCATTCTGGTTAAGCGTTTGGAGCAGCAGAAGTGCGAAAAATTTGTTGTCTTCTCAACCATTTCTTAGCTTCAAACTCCCATATCTCGCGTACGGATTGACCTAACACAAAAATTCCTGTTGCATCTGAAAGTAGAAACTCGCCCGATTACAACGGTACGTGTATTTTTTCCCTAGGCCATTCTGGTTAAGCGTTCGGAGCAACAGAATTGCGAAAAATTTTTTGCCTTCTCAAACATTTCGTGTCTTCAAACTCCCATATCTCGCGAACGGATTGACCTACCCCAAAAATTCCTGTTGCATCTGAAAGTAGAAACTCGCCCGATTACAACGGTATGTGTATTTTTTCCCTAGGCCATTCTGGTTAAGCGTTCGGAGCAACAGAATTGCGAAAAATTTTTTGCCTTCTCAACCATTTCGTGTCTTCAAACTCCCATATCTCGCGAACGGATTGACCTAACCCAAAAATTCCTATTGCATCTGAAAGTAGAAACTCGCCCGATTACAAGGGAATTTGTATTTTTTCCCTAGGCCATTCTGGTTAAGCGTTTGGAGCAGTAGAGTTGTGAAAAATTTTTTGCCTTCTCTACCATTTCTTGGCTTCAAAGTCCCATATCTCGCGAACGGATTGACGTAACCCAAGAATTCCTGTTGCATCTGAAAGTAGAAACTCGCCCGGTTACAACGGTATGTGTATTTTTTCCCTAGGCCATTCTGGTTAAGCGTTTGGAGCAGCAGAATTGCGAAAAATTTTTTGCCTTCTCAAACATTTCGTGTCTTCAAACTCCCATATCTCGCGAACGGATTGACCTAACCCAAAAATTCCTATTGCATCTGAAAGTAGAAACTCGCCCGATTAGAACTGTTTTTGTATTTTTTCCCTAGGCCATTCTGGTTAAGCGTTTGGGGCAGCAGAATTGCGAAAAATTTTTTGCCTTCTCTACCATTTTTTGGCTTCAAACTCCCATATCTCGCGAACGGATTGACCTAACCCAAAAATTCCTATTGCATCTGAAAGTAGAAACTCGCCCGATTATAACGGTATGTGTATTTCTTCCCTAGGCCATTCTGGTTAAGCGTTTGGAGCAGCAGAAGTGCGAAAAATTTGTTGTCTTCTCAACCATTTCTTAGCTTCAAACTCCCATATCTCGCGAACGGATTGACCTACCCCAAAAATTCCTGTTGCATCTGAAAGTAGAAACTCGCCCGATTACAGCGGTATGTGTATTTTTTCCCTAGGCCATTCTGGTTAAGCGTTTGGAGCAGCAGAATTGCGAAAAATTTTTTGCCTTCTCTACCATTTTTTGGCTTCAAACTCCCATATCTCGCGAACGGATTGACCTAACCCTAAAATTCCTATTGCATCTGAAAGTAGAAACTCGCCCGATTATAACGGTACGTGTATTTCTTCCCTAGGCCATTCTGGTTAAGCGTTTGGAGCAGCAGAAGTGCGAAAAATTTTTTGCCTTCTCAACCATTTCTTGGCTTCAAAGTCCCATATCTCGCGAACGGATTGACCTAACCCAAAAATTCCTATTGCATCTGAAAGTAGAAACTCGCCCGATTACAACGGTATGTGTATTTTTTCCCTAGGCCATTCTGGTTAAGCGTTTGGAGCAGCAGAATTGCGAAAAATTTGTTGCCTTCTCTACCATTTCTTAGCTTCAAACTCCCATATCTCGCGAACGGATTGACCTAACCCAATAATTCCTGTTGCATCTGAAAGTAGAAACTCGCCCGATTACAACGGTATGTGTATTTTTTCCCTAGGCCATTCTGGTTAAGCGTTCGGAGCAACAGAATTGCGAAAAATTTTTTGCCTTCTCAACCATTTCGTGTATTCAAACTACCATATCTCGCGAACGGATTGACCTAACCCAAAAATTGCTATTGCATCTGAAAGTAGAAACTCGCCCGATTACAACGGTATGTGTATTTTTTCCCTAGGCCATTCTGGTTAAGCGTTTGGAGCAGCAGAATTGCGAAAAATTTTTTGCCTTCTCTACCATTTTTTGGCTTCAAACTCCCATATCTCGCGAACGGATTGACCTGACCCAAAAATTCCTGTTGCATCTGAAGGTAGAAACTCGCCCGATTACAACGGTATGTGTATTTTTTCCCTAGGCCATTCTGGTTAAGCGTTTGGAGCAGCAGAATTGCGTAAAATTTTTTGCCTTCTCAACCATTTCTTGTCTTCAAACTCCCATATCTCGCGAACGGATTGACCTAACCCAAAAATTCCTATTGCATCTGAAAGTAGAAACTCGCCCGATTACAACGGAATTTGTAGTTTTTCCCTAGGCCATTCTGGTTAAGCGTTTGGTGCAGCAGAATTGTGAAAAATTTTTTGCCTTCTCTACCATTTGTTGGCTTCAAACTCCCATATCTCGCGAACGGATTGACCTAACCCAAAAATTCCTATTGCATCTGAAGGTAGAAACTCGCCCGATTACAACGGTATGTGTATTTTTTCCCTAGGCCATTCTGGTTAAGCGTTTGGAGCAGCAGAATTGCGAAAAATTTTTTGCCTTCTCTACCATTTTTTGGCTTCAAACTCCCATATCTCGCGAACGGATTGACCTAACCCAAAAATTCCTATTGCATCTGAAAGTAGAAACTCGCCCGATTATAACGGTATGTGTATTTTTTCCCTAGGCCATTCTGGTTAAGCGTTTGGAGCAGCAGAAGTGCGAAAAATTTGTTGTCTTCTCAACCATTTCTTAGCTTCAAACTCCCATATCTCGCGTACGGATTGACCTAACACAAAAATTCCTGTTGCATCTGAAAGTAGAAACTCGCCCGATTACAACGGTACGTGTATTTTTTCCCTAGGCCATTCTGGTTAAGCGTTCGGAGCAACAGAATTGCGAAAAATTTTTTGCCTTCTCAAACATTTCGTGTCTTCAAACTCCCATATCTCGCGAACGGATTGACCTAACCCAAAAATTCCTATTGCATCTGAAAGTAGAAACTCGCCCGATTACAACGGTTTTTGTATTTTTTCCCTAGGCCATTCTGGTTAAGCGTTTGGAGCAGCAGAATTGCGAAAAATTTTTTGCCTTCTCAACCATTTCTTGGCTTCAAAGTCCCATATCTCGCGAACGGATTGACCTAACCCAAAAATTCCTATTGCATCTGAAAGTAGAAACTCGCCCGATTACAACGGTATGTGTATTTTTTCCCTAGGCCATTCTGGTTAAGCGTTTGGAGCAGCAGAATTGCGAAAAATTTGTTGCCTTCTCTACCATTTCTTAGCTTCAAACTCCCATATCTCGCGAATGGATTGACCTAACCCAAAAATTCCTGTTGCATCTGAAAGTAGAAACTCGCCCGATTACAACGGTATGTGTATTTTTTCCCTAGGCCATTCTGGTTAAGCGTTCGGAGCAACAGAATTGCGAAAAATTTTTTGCCTTCTCAACCATTTCGTGTATTCAAACTACCATATCTCGCGAACGGATTGACCTAACCCAAAAATTCCTATTGCATCTGAAAGTAGAAACTCGCCCGATTACAACGGTATGTGTATTTTTTCCCTAGGCCATTCTGGTTAAGCGTTTGGAGCAGCAGAACTGCGAAAAATTTTTTGCCTTCTCTACCATTTTTTGGCTTCAAACTCCCATATCTCGCGAACGGATTGACCTGACCCAAAAATTCCTGTTGCATCTGAAGGTAGAAACTCGCCCGATTACAACGGTATGTGTATTTTTTCCCTAGGCCATTCTGGTTAAGCGTTTGGAGCAGCAGAATTGCGAAAAATTTTTTGCCTTCTCAACCATTTCTTGTCTTCAAACTCCCATATCTCGCGAACGGATTGACCTAACCCAAAAATTCCTATTGCATCTGAAAGTAGAAACTCGCCCGATTACAACGGAATTTGTAGTTTTTCCCTAGGCCATTCTGGTTAAGCGTTTGGTGCAGCAGAATTGTGAAAAATTTTTTGCCTTCTCTACCATTTCTTGGCTTCAAACTCTCATATCTCGCGAACGGATTGACCTAACCCAAAAATTCCTATTGCATCTGAAGGTAGAAACTCGCCCGATTACAACGGTATGTGTATTTTTTCCCTAGGCCATTCTGGTTAAGCGTTTGGAGCAGCAGAATTGCGAAAAATTTTTTGCCTTCTCTACCATTTTTTGGCTTCAAACTCCCATATCTCGCGAACGGATTGACCTAACCCAAAAATTCCTATTGCATCTGAAAGTAGAAACTCGCCCGATTATAACGGTATGTGTATTTTTTCCCTAGGCCATTCTGGTTAAGCGTTTGGAGCAGCAGAAGTGCGAAAAATTTGTTGTCTTCTCAACCATTTCTTAGCTTCAAACTCCCATATCTCGCGTACGGATTGACCTAACACAAAAATTCCTGTTGCATCTGAAAGTAGAAACTCGCCCGATTACAACGGTACGTGTATTTTTTCCCTAGGCCATTCTGGTTAAGCGTTCGGAGCAACAGAATTGCGAAAAATTTTTTGCCTTCTCAAACATTTCGTGTCTTCAAACTCCCATATCTCGCGAACGGATTGACCTAACCCAAAAATTCCTATTGCATCTGAAAGTAGAAACTCGCCCGATTACAACGGTTTTTGTATTTTTTCCCTAGGCCATTCTGGTTAAGCGTTTGGAGCAGCAGAATTGCGAAAAATTTTTTGCCTTCTCAACCATTTCTTGGCTTCAAAGTCCCATATCTCGCGAACGGATTGACCTAACCCAAAAATTCCTATTGCATCTGAAAGTAGAAACTCGCCCGATTACAACGGTATGTGTATTTTTTCCCTAGGCCATTCTGGTTAAGCGTTTGGAGCAGCAGAATTGCGAAAAATTTGTTGCCTTCTCTACCATTTCTTAGCTTCAAACTCCCATATCTCGCGAACGGATTGACCTAACCCAAAAATTCCTGTTGCATCTGAAAGTAGAAACTCGCCCGATTACAACGGTATGTGTATTTTTTCCCTAGGCCATTCTGGTTAAGCGTTCGGAGCAACAGAATTGCGAAAAATTTTTTGCCTTCTCAACCATTTCGTGTCTTCAAACTCCCACATCTCGCGAACGGATTGACCTAACCCAAAAATTCCTATTGCATCTGAAAGTAGAAACTCGCCCGATTACAACGGTATGTGTATTTTTTCCCTAGGCCATTCTGGTTAAGCGTTTGGAGCAGCAGAATTGCGAAAAATTTTTTGCCTTCTCTACCATTTTTTGGCTTCAAAGTCCCATATCTCGCGAACGGATTGACCTAACCCAAAAATTCCTATTGCATCTGAAAGTAGAAACTCGCCCGATTACAACGGTTTTTGTATTTTTTCCCTAGGCCATTCTGGTTAAGCGTTTGGAGCAGCAGAATTGCGAAAAATTTTTTGCCTTCTCAACCATTTCTTGGCTTCAAAGTCCCATATCTCGCGAACGGATTGACCTAACCCAAAAATTCCTATTGCATCTGAAAGTAGAAACTCGCCCGATTACAACGGTATGTGTATTTTTTCCCTAGGCCATTCTGGTTAAGCGTTTGGAGCAGCAGAATTGCGAAAAATTTGTTGCCTTCTCTACCATTTCTTAGCTTCAAACTCCCATATCTCGCGAACGGATTGACCTAACCCAAAAATTCCTGTTGCATCTGAAAGTAGAAACTCGCCCGATTACAACGGTATGTGTATTTTTTCCCTAGGCCATTCTGGTTAAGCGTTCGGAGCGACAGAATTGCGAAAAATTTTTTGCCTTCTCAACCATTTCGTGTCTTCAAACTCCCACATCTCGCGAACGGATTGACCTAACCCAAAAATTCCTATTGCATCTGAAAGTAGAAACTCGCCCGATTACAACGGTATGTGTATTTTTTCCCTAGGCCATTCTGGTTAAGCGTTTGGAGCAGCAGAATTGCGAAAAATTTTTTGCCTTCTCTACCATTTTTTGGCTTCAAAGTCCCATATCTCGCGAACGGATTGACCTAACCCAAAAATTCCTATTGCATCTGAAAGTAGAAACTCGCCCGATTATAACGGTATGTGTATTTTTTCCCTAGGCCATTCTGGTTAAGCGTTTGGAGCAGCAGAATTCCGAAAAATTTTTTGCCTTCTCTACCATTTCTTAGCTTCAAACTCCCATATCTCGCGAACGGATTGACCTAACCCAAAAATTCCTGTTGCATCTGAAAGTAGAAACTCGCCCGATTACAACGGTGTGTGTATTTTTTCCCTAGGCCATTCTGGTTAAGCGTTCGGAGCAACAGAATTGCAAAAAATTTTTTGCCTTCTCAACCATTTCGTGTCTTCAAACTCCCATATCTCGCGAACGGATTGACATAACCCAAAAATTCCTATTGCATCTGAAAGTAGAAACTCGCCCGATTACAAGGGAATTTGTATTTTTTCCCTAGGCCATTCTGGTTAAGCGTTTGGAGCAGCAGAGTTGTGAAAAATTTTTTGCCTTCTCTACCATTTCTTGGCTTCAAAGACCCATATCTCGCGAACGGATTGACCTAACCCAAAAATTCCTATTGCATCTGAAGGTAGAAACTCCCCCGATTACAACGGTATGTGTATTTTTTCCCTAGGCCATTCTGGTTAAGCGTTTGGAGCAGCAGAATTGCGAAAATTTTTTTGCCTTCTCTACCATTTTTTGGCTTCAAACTCCCATATCTCGCGAACGGATTGACCTAACCCAAAAATTCCTATTGCATCTGAAAGTAGCAATTCGCCCGATTACAACGGTTTTTGTATTTTTTCCCTAGGCCATTCTGGTTAAGCGTTTGGAGCAGCAGAATTGCGAAAAATTTTTTGCCTTCTCAACCATTTCTTGGATTCAAAGTCCCATATCTCGCGAACGGATTGACCTAACCCAAAAATTCCTATTGCATCTGAAAGTAGAAACTCGCCCGATTACAACGGTATGTGTATTTTTTCCCTAGGCCATTCTGGTTAAGCGTTTGGAGCAGCAGAATTGCGAACAATTTCTTGCCTTCTCAACCATTTCTTGGCTTCAAAGTCCCATATCTCGCGAACGGATTGACCTAACCCAAAAATTCCTATGGCATCTGAAAGTAGAAACTCACCCGATTACAACGGTGTGTGTATTTTTTCCCTAGGCCATTCTGGTTAAGCGTTTGGAGCAGCAGAATTGCGAAAAATTTCTTGCCTTCTCAACCATTTCTTGGCTTCAAAGTCCCATATCTCGCGAACGGATTGACCTAACCCAAAAATTCCTATGGCATCTGAAAGTAGAGACTCACCCGATTACAACGGTATGTGTTTTTTTTCCCTATGCCATTCTGGTTAAGCGTTTGGAGCAGCAGAAGTGCGAAAAATTTGTTGTCTTCTCAACCATTTCTTAGCTTCAAACTCCCATATCTCGCGAACGGATTGACGTAACCCAAAAATTCCTGTTGCATCGGAAAGTAGAAACTCGCCCGATTACAACGGTATGTGTATTTTTTCCCTAGGCCATTCTGGTTAAGCGTTTGGAGCAGCAGAATTGCGAAAAATTTTTTGCCTTCTCAACCATTTCTTGTCTTCAAACTCCCATATCTCGCGAACGGATTGACCTAACCCAAAAATTCCTACGGCATCTGAAAGTAGAAACTCACCCGATTACAACGGTATGTGTATTTTTTCCCTAGGCCATTCTGGTTAAGCGTTTGGAGCAGCAGAATTGTGAAAAATTTTTTGCCTTCTCTACCATTTCTTGGCTTCAAACTCCCATATCTCGCGAACGGATTGACCTAACCCAAAAATTCCTATTGCATCTGAAGGTAGAAACTCGCCCGATTACAACGGTATGTGTATTTTTTCCCTAGGCCATTCTGGTTAAGCGTTTGGAGCAGCAGAATTGCGAAAAATTTTTTGCCTTCTCTACCATTTTTTGGCTTCAAACTCCCATATCTCGCGAACGGATTGACCTAACCCAAAAATTCCTATTGCATCTGAAAGTAGAAACTCGCCCGATTATAACGGTATGTGTATTTTTTCCCTAGGCCATTCTGGTTAAGCGTTTGGAGCAGCAGAATTGCGAAAAATTTTTTGCCTTCTCAACCATTTCTTGTCTTCAAACTCCCATATCTCGCGAACGGATTGACCTAACCCAAAAATTCCTATTGCATCTGAAAGTAGAAACTCGCCCGATTACAACGGTATGTGTATTTTTTCCCTAGGCCATTCTGGTTAAGCGTTTGGAGCAGCAGAATTGCGAAAAATTTTTTGCCTTCTCTACCATTTTTTGGCTTCAAAGTCCCATATCTCGCGAACGGATTGACCTAACCCAAAAATTCCTATTGCATCTGAAAGTAGAAACTCGCCCGATTATAACGGTATGTGTATTTTTTCCCTAGGCCATTCTGGTTAAGCGTTTGGAGCAGCAGAATTCCGAAAAATTTTTTGCCTTCTCTACCATTTCTTAGCTTCAAACTCCCATATCTCGCGAACGGATTGACCTAACCCAAAAATTCCTGTTGCATCTGAAAGTAGAAACTCGCCCGATTACAACGGTATGTGTATTTTTTCCCTAGGCCATTCTGGTTAAGCGTTCGGAGCAACAGAATTGCGAAAAATTTTTTGCCTTCTCAACCATTTCGTGTCTTCAAACTCCCATATCTCGCGAACGGATTGACCTAACCCAAAAATTCCTATTGCATCTGAAGGTAGAAACTCCCCCGATTACAACGGTATGTGTATTTTTTCCCTAGGCCATTCTGGTTAAGCGTTTGGAGCAGCAGAATTGCGAAAAATTTTTTGCCTTCTCTACCATTTTTTGGCTTCAAACTCCCATATCTCGCCAACGGATTGACCTAACCCAAAAATTCCTATTGCATCTGAAAGTAGCAATTCGCCCGATTACAACGGTTTTTGTATTTTTTCCCTAGGCCATTCTGGTTAAGCGTTTGGAGCAGCAGAATTGCGAAAAATTTTTTGCCTTCTCAACCATTTCTTGGATTCAAAGTCCCATATCTCGCGAACGGATTGACCTAACCCAAAAATTCCTATTGCATCTGAAAGTAGAAACTCGCCCGATTACAACGGTATGTGTATTTTTTCCCTAGGCCATTCTGGTTAAGCGTTTGGAGCAGCAGAATTGCGAACAATTTCTTGCCTTCTCAACCATTTCTTGGCTTCAAAGTCCCATATCTCGCGAACGGATTGACCTAACCCAAAAATTCCTATGGCATCTGAAAGTAGAAACTCACCCGATTACAACGGTGTGTGTATTTTTTCCCTAGGCCATTCTGGTTAAGCGTTTGGAGCAGCAGAATTGCGAAAAATTTCTTGCCTTCTCAACCATTTCTTGGCTTCAAAGTCCCATATCTCGCGAACGGATTGACCTAACCCAAAAATTCCTATGGCATCTGAAAGTAGAGACTCACCCGATTACAACGGTATGTGTTTTTTTTCCCTATGCCATTCTGGTTAAGCGTTTGGAGCAGCAGAAGTGCGAAAAATTTGTTGTCTTCTCAACCATTTCTTAGCTTCAAACTCCCATATCTCGCGAACGGATTGACGTAACCCAAAAATTCCTGTTGCATCGGAAAGTAGAAACTCGCCCGATTACAACGGTATGTGTATTTTTTCCCTAGGCCATTCTGGTTAAGCGTTTGGAGCAGCAGAATTGCGAAAAATTTTTTGCCTTCTCAACCATTTCTTGTCTTCAAACTCCCATATCTCGCGAACGGATTGACCTAACCCAAAAATTCCTACGGCATCTGAAAGTAGAAACTCACCCGATTACAACGGTATGTGTATTTTTTCCCTAGGCCATTCTGGTTAAGCGTTTGGAGCAGCAGAATTGTGAAAAATTTTTTGCCTTCTCTACCATTTCTTGGCTTCAAACTCCCATATCTCGCGAACGGATTGACCTAACCCAAAAATTCCTATTGCATCTGAAGGTAGAAACTCGCCCGATTACAACGGTATGTGTATTTTTTCCCTAGGCCATTCTGGTTAAGCGTTTGGAGCAGCAGAATTGCGAAAAATTTTTTGCCTTCTCTACCATTTTTTGGCTTCAAACTCCCATATCTCGCGAACGGATTGACCTAACCCAAAAATTCCTATTGCATCTGAAAGTAGAAACTCGCCCGATTATAACGGTATGTGTATTTTTTCCCTAGGCCATTCTGGTTAAGCGTTTGGAGCAGCAGAATTGCGAAAAATTTTTTGCCTTCTCAACCATTTCTTGTCTTCAAACTCCCATATCTCGCGAACGGATTGACCTAACCCAAAAATTCCTATTGCATCTGAAAGTAGAAACTCGCCCGATTACAACGGTATGTGTATTTTTTCCCTAGGCCATTCTGGTTAAGCGTTTGGAGCAGCAGAATTGCGAAAAATTTTTTGCCTTCTCTACCATTTTTTGGCTTCAAAGTCCCATATCTCGCGAACGGATTGACCTAACCCAAAAATTCCTATTGCATCTGAAAGTAGAAACTCGCCCGATTATAACGGTATGTGTATTTTTTCCCTAGGCCATTCTGGTTAAGCGTTTGGAGCAGCAGAATTCCGAAAAATTTTTTGCCTTCTCTACCATTTCTTAGCTTCAAACTCCCATATCTCGCGAACGGATTGACCTAACCCAAAAATTCCTGTTGCATCTGAAAGTAGAAACTCGCCCGATTACAACGGTATGTGTATTTTTTCCCTAGGCCATTCTGGTTAAGCGTTCGGAGCAACAGAATTGCGAAAAATTTTTTGCCTTCTCAACCATTTCGTGTCTTCAAACTCCCATATCTCGCGAACGGATTGACCTAACCCAAAAATTCCTATTGCATCTGAAGGTAGAAACTCCCCCGATTACAACGGTATGTGTATTTTTTCCCTAGGCCATTCTGGTTAAGCGTTTGGAGCAGCAGAATTGCGAAAAATTTTTTGCCTTCTCTACCATTTTTTGGCTTCAAACTCCCATATCTCGCCAACGGATTGACCTAACCCAAAAATTCCTATTGCATCTGAAAGTAGCAATTCGCCCGATTACAACGGTTTTTGTATTTTTTCCCTAGGCCATTCTGGTTAAGCGTTTGGAGCAGCAGAATTGCGAAAAATTTTTTGCCTTCTCAACCATTTCTTGGATTCAAAGTCCCATATCTCGCGAACGGATTGACCTAACCCAAAAATTCCTATTGCATCTGAAAGTAGAAACTCGCCCGATTACAACGGTATGTGTATTTTTTCCCTAGGCCATTCTGGTTAAGCGTTTGGAGCAGCAGAATTGCGAACAATTTCTTGCCTTCTCAACCATTTCTTGGCTTCAAAGTCCCATATCTCGCGAACGGATTGACCTAACCCAAAAATTCCTATGGCATCTGAAAGTAGAAACTCACCCGATTACAACGGTGTGTGTATTTTTTCCCTAGGCCATTCTGGTTAAGCGTTTGGAGCAGCAGAATTGCGAAAAATTTCTTGCCTTCTCAACCATTTCTTGGCTTCAAAGTCCCATATCTCGCGAACGGATTGACCTAACCCAAAAATTCCTATGGCATCTGAAAGTAGAGACTCACCCGATTACAACGGTATGTGTTTTTTTTCCCTATGCCATTCTGGTTAAGCGTTTGGAGCAGCAGAAGTGCGAAAAATTTGTTGTCTTCTCAACCATTTCTTAGCTTCAAACTCCCATATCTCGCGAACGGATTGACGTAACCCAAAAATTCCTGTTGCATCGGAAAGTAGAAACTCGCCCGATTACAACGGTATGTGTATTTTTTCCCTAGGCCATTCTGGTTAAGCGTTTGGAGCAGCAGAATTGCGAAAAATTTTTTGCCTTCTCTACCATTTTTTGGATTCAAACTCCCATATCTCGCGAACGGATGAACCTAACCCAAAAATTCCTATTGCATCTGAAAGTAGAAACTCGCCCGATTATAACGGTATGTGTATTTTTTCCCTAGGCCATTCTGGTTAAGCGTTTGGAGCAGCAGAAGTGCGAAAAATGTGTTGTCTTCTCAACCATTTCTTAGCTTCAAACTCCCAAATCTCGCGAACGGATTGACGTAACCCAAAAATTCCTGTTGCATCTGAAAGTAGAAACTCGCCCGAATACAACGGTATGTGTATTTTTTCCCTAGGCCATTCTGGTTAAGCGTTTGGAGCAGCAGAATTGCGAAAAATTTTTTGCCTTCTCAACCATTTCTTGTCTTCAAACTCCCATATCTCGCGAACGGATTGACCTAACCCAAAAATTCCTATTGCATCTGAAAGTAGAAACTCGCCCGATTACAACGGAATTTGTATTTTTTCCCTAGGCCATTCTGGTTAAGCTTTTGGAGCAGCAGAATTGTGAAAAATTTTTTGCCTTCTCTACCATTTCTTGGCTTCAAAGTCCCATATCTCGCGAACGGATTGACCTAACCCAAAAATTCCTATTGCATCTGAAGGTAGAAACTCGCCCGATTACAACGGTATGTGTATTTTTTCCCTAGGCCATTCTGGTTAAGCGTTTGGAGCAGCAGAATTACGAAAAATTTTTTGCCTTCTCAACCATTTCTTAGCTTCAAACTCCCAAATCTCGCGAACGGATTGACGTAACCCAAAAATTCCTGTTGCATCTGAAAGTAGAAACTCGCCCGAATACAACGGTATGTGTATTTTTTCCCTAGGCCATTCTGGTTAAGCGTTTGGAGCAGCAGAATTGCGAAAAATTTTTTGCCTTCTCAACCATTTCTTGTCTTCAAACTCCCATATCTCGCGAACGGATTGACCTAACCCAAAAATTCCTATTGCATCTGAAAGTAGAAACTCGCCCGATTACAACGGAATTTGTATTTTTTCCCTAGGCCATTCTGGTTAAGCTTTTGGAGCAGCAGAATTGTGAAAAATTTTTTGCCTTCTCTACCATTTCTTGGCTTCAAAGTCCCATATCTCGCGAACGGATTGACCTAACCCAAAAATTCCTATTGCATCTGAAGGTAGAAACTCGCCCGATTACAACGGTATGTGTATTTTTTCCCTAGGCCATTCTGGTTAAGCGTTTGGAGCAGCAGAATTACGAAAAATTTTTTGCCTTCTCTACCATTTTTTGGCTTCAAACTCCCATATCTCGCGAACGGATTGACCTAACCCAAAAATTCCTATTTCATCTGAACGTAGAAACTCGCCCGATTACAACGGAATTTGTATTTTTTCCCTAGGCCATTCTGGTTAAGCGTTTGGAGCAGCAGAAGTGCGAAAAATTTGTTGTCTTCTGAACCATTTCTTAGCTTCAAACTCCCAAATCTCGCGAACGTATTGACGTAACCCAAAAATTCCTGTTGCATCTGAAAGTAGAAACTCGCCCGATTACAACGGTATGTGTATTTTTTCCCTAGGCCATTCTGGTTAAGCGTTTGGAGCAGCAGAATTGCGAAAAATTTTTTGCCTTCTCAACCATTTCTTGTCTTCAAACTCCCATATCTCGCGAACGGATTGACCTAACCCAAAAATTCCTATTGCATCTGAAAGTAGAAACTCGCCCGATTACAACGGAATTTGTATTTTTTCCCTAGGCCATTCTGGTTAAGCGTTTGGAGCAGCAGAATTGCGAAAAATTTTTTGCCTTCTCAAACATTTCTTGGCTTCAAAGTCCCATATCTCGCGAACGGATTGACCTAACCCAAATATTCCTATTGCATCTGAAAGTTGAAACTCGCCCGATTATAACGGTATGTGTATTTTTGCCCTAGGCCATTCTGGTTAAGCGTTTGGAGCAGCAGAATTGCGAAGAATTTGTTGTCTTCTCAACCATTTCTTAGCTTCAAACTCCCATATCTCGCGAACGGATTGACCTAACCCAAAAATTCCTGTTGCATCTGAAACTAGAAACTCGCCCGATTACAACGGTATGTGTATTTTTTCCCTAGGCCATTCTGGTTAAGCGTTTGGAGCAGCAGAATTGCGAAAAATTTTTTGCCTTCTCAACCATTTCTTGGCTTCAAAGTCCCATATCTCGCGAACGGATTGACCTAACCCAAATATTCCTATTGCATCTGAAAGTAGAAACTCGCCCGATTATAACGGTATGTGTATTTTTGCCCTAGGCCATTCTGGTTAAGCGTTTGGAGCAGCAGAATTGCGAAGAATTTGTTGTCTTCTCAACCATTTCTTAGCTTCAAACTCCCATATCTCGCGAACGGATTGACCTAACCCAAAAATTCCTGTTGCATCTGAAACTAGAAACTCGCCCGATTACAACGGTATGTGTATTTTTTCCCTAGGCCATTCTGGTTAAGCGTTCGGAGCAGCAGAATTGCGAAAAATTTTTTGCCTTCTCAACCATTTCGTGTCTTCAAACTCCCATATCTCGCGAACGGATTGACCTAACCCAAAAATTCCTATTGCATCTGAAAGTAGAAACTCGCCCGATTACTACGGTTTTTGTATTTTTTCCCTAGGCCATTCTGGTTAAGCGTTTGGAGCAGCAGAAGTGCGAAAAATTTGTTGTCTTCTCAACCATTTTTTAGCTTCAAGCTCCCAAATCTCGCGAACGGTTTGACGTAAGGCAAAAATTCCTGTTGCATCTGAAAGTAGAAACACGCCCTATTACAACGGTATGTGTATTTTTTCGCTAGGCCATTCTGGTTAAGCGTTTGGAGCAGCAGAATTGCGAAAAATTTTTTGCCTTCTCAACCGTTTCTTGTCTTCAAACTCCCATATCTCGCGAACGGATTGACCTAACCCAAAAATTCCTATTGCATCTGAAAGTAGAAACTCGCCCGATTACAACGGTTTTTGTATTTTTTCCCTAGGCCATTCTGGTTAAGCGTTTGGAGCAGCAGAAGTGCGAAAAATTTGTTGTCTTCTCAACCATTTCTTAGCTTCAAACTCCCAAATCTCGCGAACGTATTGACGTAACCCAAAAATTCCTGTTGCATCTGAAAGTAGAAACTCGCCCGATTACAACGGTATGTGTATTTTTTCCCTAGGCCATTCTGGTTAAGCGTTTGGAGCAGCAGAATTGCGAAAAATTTTTTGCCTTCTCAACCATTTCTTGTCTTCAAACTCCCATATCTCGCGAACGGATTGACCTAACCCAAAAATTCCTATTGCATCTGAAAGTAGAAACTCGCCCGTTTACAACGGTTTTTGTATTTTTTCCCTAGGCCATTCTGGTTAAGCGTTTGGAGCAGCAGAAGTGCGAAAAATTTGTTGTCTTCTCAACCATTTCTTAGCTTCAAACTCCCAAATCTCGCGAACGGATTGACGTAACCCAAAAATTCCTGTTGCATCTGAAAGTAGAAACTCGCCCGATTACAACGGTATGTGTATTTTTTCCCTAGGCCATTCTGGTTAAGCGTTTGGAGCAGCAGAATTGCGAAAAATTTTGTGCCTTCTCAACCATTTTTTGTCTTCAAACTCCCATATCTCGCGAACGGATTGACCTAACCCAAAAATTCCTATTGCATCTGAAAGTAGAAACTCGCCCGATTACAACGGTTTTTGCATTTTTTCCCTAGGCCATTCTGGTTAAGCGTTTGGAGCAGCAGAATTGCGAAAAATTTGTTGTCTTCTCAACCATTTCTTAGCTTCAAACTCCCAAATCTCGCGAACGGATTGACGTAACCCAAAAATTCCTGTTGCATCTGAAAGTAGAAACTCGCCCGATTACAACGGTTTTTGTATTTTTTCCCTAGGCCATTCTGGTTAAGCGTTTGGAGCAGCAGAAGTGCGAAAAATTTGTTGTCTTCTCAACCATTTCTTAGCTTCAAACTCCCAAATCTCGCGAACGGATTGACGTAACCCAAAAATTCCTGTTGCATCTGAAAGTAGAAACTCGCCCGATTACAACGGTATGTGTATTTTTTCCCTAGGCCATTCTGGTTAAACGTTTGGAGCAGCAGAATTGCGAAAAATTTGTTGTCTTGTCAACCATTTCTTAGCTTCAAAGTCCCATATCTCGCGAACGGATTGACCTAACCCAAAAATTCCTATTGCATGTGAAAGTAGAAACTCGCCCGATTACAACGGTATGTGTATTTTTTCCCTAGGCCATTCTGGTTAAGCGTTCGGAGCAGCAGAAGTGCGAAAAATTTGTTGTCTTCTCAACCATTTCTTAGCTTCAAACTCCCAAATCGCGCGAACGGATTGACGTAACCCAAAAATTCCTGTTGCATCTGAAAGTAGAAACTCGCCCGATTACAACGGTATGTGTATTTTTTCCCTAGGCCATTCTGGTTAAGCGTTCGGAGCAGCAGAATTGCGAAAAATTTTTTGCCTTCTCAACCATTTTGAGTCTTCAAACTCCCATATCTCGCGAACGGATTGACCTAACCCAAAAATTCCTATTGCATCTGAAAGTAGAAACTCGCCCGATTACAACGGTTTTTGTATTTTTTCCCTAGGCCATTCTGGTTAAGCGTTTGGAGCAGCAGAATTGTGAAACATTTTTTGCCTTCTCTACCATTTCTTGGCTTCAAACTCCCATATCTCGCGAACGGATTGACCTAACCCAAAAATTCCTATGGCATCTGAAAGTAGAAACTCACCCGATTACAACGGTATGTGTATTTTTTCCCTAGGCCATTCTGGTTAAGCGTTTGGAGCAGCAGAAGTGCGAAAAATTTGTTGTCTTCTCAACCATTTTTTAGCTTCAAACTCCCAAATCTCGCGAACGGTTTGACGTAAGCCAAAAATTCCTGTTGCATCTGAAAGTAGAAACACGCCCTATTACAACGGTATGTGTATTTTTTCGCTAGGCCATTCTGGTTAAGCGTTTGGAGCAGCAGAATTGCGAAAAATTTTTTGCCTTCTCAACCGTTTCTTGTCTTCAAACTCCCATATCTCGCGAACGGATTGACCTAACCCAAAAATTCCTATTGCATCTGAAAGTGGAAACTCGCCCGATTACAACGGATTTTGTATTTTTTCCCTAGGCCATTCTGGTTAAGCGTTTGGAGCAGCAGAAGTGCGAAAAATTTGTTGTCTTCTCAACCATTTCTTAGCTTCAAACTCCCAAATCTCGCGAACGTATTGACGTAACCCAAAAATTCCTGTTGCATCTGAAAGTAGAAACTCGCCCGATTACAACGGTATGTGTATTTTTTCCCTAGGCCATTCTGGTTAAGCGTTTGGAGCAGCAGAATTGCGAAAAATTTTTTGCCTTCTCAACCATTTCTTGTCTTCAAACTCCCATATCTCGCGAACGGATTGACCTAACCCAAAAATTCCTATTGCATCTGAAAGTAGAAACTCGCCCGTTTACAACGGTTTTTGTATTTTTTCCCTAGGCCATTCTGGTTAAGCGTTTGGAGCAGCAGAAGTGCGAAAAATTTGTTGTCTTCTCAACCATTTCTTAGCTTCAAACTCCCAAATCTCGCGAACGGATTGACGTAACCCAAAAATTCCTGTTGCATCTGAAAGTAGAAACTCGCCCGATTACAACGGTATGTGTATTTTTTCCCTAGGCCATTCTGGTTAAGCGTTTGGAGCAGCAGAATTGCGAAAAATTTTGTGCATTCTCAACCATTTTTTGTCTTCAAACTCCCATATCTCGCGAACGGATTGACCTAACCCAAAAATTCCTATTGCATCTGAAAGTAGAAACTCGCCCGATTACAACGGTTTGTGCATTTTTTCCCTAGGCCATTCTGGTTAAGCGTTTGGAGCAGCAGAATTGCGAAAAATTTGTTGTCTTCTCAACCATTTCTTAGCTTCAAACACCCAAATCTCGCGAACGGATTGACGTAACCCAAAAATTCCTGTTGCATCTGAAAGTAGAAACTCGCCCGATTACAACGGTTTTTGTATTTTTTCCCTAGGCCATTCTGGTTAAGCGTTTGGAGCAGCAGAAGTGCGAAAAATTTGTTGTCTTCTCAACCATTTCTTAGCTTCAAACTCCCAAATCTCGCGAACGGATTGACGTAACCCAAAAATTCCTGTTGCATCTGAAAGTAGAAACTCGCCCGATTACAACGGTATGTGTATTTTTTCCCTAGGCCATTCTGGTTAAACGTTTGGAGCAGCAGAATTGCGAAAAATTTTTTGCCTTCTCAACCATTTCTTGTCTTCAAACTCCCATATCTCGCGAACGGATTGACCTAACCCAAAAATTCCTATTGCATCTGAAAGTAGAAACTCGCCCGATTACAACGGTATGTGTATTTTTTCCCTAGGCCATTCTGGTTAAGCGTTCGGAGCAGCAGAAGTGCGAAAAATTTGTTGTCTTCTCAACCATTTCTTAGCTTCAAACTCCCAAATCGCGCGAACGGATTGACGTAACCCAAAAATTCCTGTTGCATCTGAAAGTAGAAACTCGCCCGATTACAACGGTATGTGTATTTTTTCCCTAGGCCATTCTGGTTAAGCGTTCGGAGCAGCAGAATTGCGAAAAATTTTTTGCCTTCTCAACCATTTCGAGTCTTCAAACTCCCATATCTCGCGAACGGATTGACCTAACCCAAAAATTCCTATTGCATCTGAAAGTAGAAACTCGCCCGATTACAACGGTTTTTGTATTTTTTCCCTAGGCCATTCTGGTTAAGCGTTTGGAGCAGCAGAATTGTGAAACATTTTTTGCCTTCTCTACCATTTCTTGGCTTCAAACTCCCATATCTCGCGAACGGATTGACCTAACCCAAAAATTCCTATGGCATCTGAAAGTAGAAACTCACCCGATTACAACGGTATGTGTATTTTTTCCCTAGGCCATTCTGGTTAAGCGTTTGGAGCAGCAGAAGTGCGAAAAATTTGTTGTCTTCTCAACCATTTTTTAGCTTCAAACTCCCAAATCTCGCGAACGGTTTGACGTAAGCCAAAAATTCCTGTTGCATCTGAAAGTAGAAACACGCCCTATTACAACGGTATGTGTATTTTTTCGCTAGGCCATTCTGGTTAAGCGTTTGGAGCAGCAGAATTGCGAAAAATTTTTTGCCTTCTCAACCGTTTCTTGTCTTCAAACTCCCATATCTCGCGAACGGATTGACCTAACCCAAAAATTCCTATTGCATCTGAAAGTGGAAACTCGCCCGATTACAACGGTTTTTGTATTTTTTCCCTAGGCCATTCTGGTTAAGCGTTTGGAGCAGCAGAAGTGCGAAAAATTTGTTGTCTTCTCAACCATTTCTTAGATTCAAACTCCCAAATCTCGCGAACGTATTGACGTAACCCAAAAATTCCTGTTGCATCTGAAAGTAGAAACTCGCCCGATTACAACGGTATGTGTATTTTTTCCCTAGGCCATTCTGGTTAAGCGTTTGGAGCAGCAGAATTGCGAAAAATTTTTTGCCTTCTCAACCATTTCTTGTCTTCAAACTCCCATATCTCGCGAACGGATTGACCTAACCCAAAAATTCCTATTGCATCTGAAAGTAGAAACTCGCCCGTTTACAACGGTTTTTGTATTTTTTCCCTAGGCCATTCTGGTTAAGCGTTTGGAGCAGCAGAAGTGCGAAAAATTTGTTGTCTTCTCAACCATTTCTTAGCTTCAAACTCCCAAATCTCGCGAACGGATTGACGTAACCCAAAAATTCCTGTTGCATCTGAAAGTAGAAACTCGCCCGATTACAACGGTATGTGTATTTTTTCCCTAGGCCATTCTGGTTAAGCGTTTGGAGCAGCAGAATTGCGAAAAATTTTGTGCCTTCTCAACCATTTTTTGTCTTCAAACTCCCATATCTCGCGAACGGATTGACCTAACCCAAAAATTCCTATTGCATCTGAAAGTAGAAACTCGCCCGATTACAACGGTTTTTGCATTTTTTCCCTAGGCCATTCTGGTTAAGCGTTTGGAGCAGCAGAATTGCGAAAAATTTGTTGTCTTCTCAACCATTTCTTAGCTTCAAACTCCCAAATCTCGCGAACGGATTGACGTAACCCAAAAATTCCTGTTGCATCTGAAAGTAGAAACTCGCCCGATTACAACGGTTTTTGTATTTTTTCCCTAGGCCATTCTGGTTAAGCGTTTGGAGCAGCAGAAGTGCGAAAAATTTGTTGTCTTCTCAACCATTTCTTAGCTTCAAACTCCCAAATCTCGCGAACGGATTGACGTAACCCAAAAATTCCTGTTGCATCTGAAAGTAGAAACTCGCCCGATTACAAGGGTATGTGTATTTTTTCCCTAGGCCATTCTGGTTAAACGTTTGGAGCAGCAGAATTGCGAAAAATTTTTTGCCTTCTCAACCATTTCTTGTCTTCAAACTCCCATATCTCGCGAACGGATTGACCTAACCCAAAAATTCCTATTGCATCTGAAAGTAGAAACTCGCCCGATTACAACGGTATGTGTATTTTTTCCCTAGGCCATTCTGGTTAAGCGTTTGGAGCAGCAGAAGTGCGAAAAATTTGTTGTCTTCTCAACCATTTCTTAGCTTCAAACTCCCAAATCTCGCGAACGGATTGACGTAACCCAAAAATTCCTGTTGCATCTGAAAGTAGAAACTCGCCCGATTACAACGGTATGTGTATTTTTTCCCTAGGCCATTCTGGTTAAGCGTTCGGAGCAGCAGAATTGCGAAAAATTTTTTGCCTTCTCAACCATTTCGTGTCTTCAAACTCCCATATCTCGCGAACGGATTGACCTAACCCAAAAATTCCTATTGCATCTGAAAGTAGAAACTCGCCCGATTACAACGGTTTTTGTATTTTTTCCCTAGGCCATTCTGGTTAAGCGTTTGGAGCAGCAGAATTGCGAAAAATTTTTTGCCTTCTCAACCATTTCTTGGCTTCAAAGTCCCATATCTCGCGAACGGATTGACCTAACCCAAATATTCCTATTGCATCTGAAAGTAGAAACTCGCCCGATTACAGCGGTATGTGTATTTTTTCCCTAGGCCATTCTGGTTAAGTGTTTGGAGCAGCAGAATTGTGAACAATTTTTTGCCTTCTCTACCATTTCTTGGCTTCAAACTCCCATATCTCGCGAACGGATTGACCTAACCCAAAAATTCCTATTGCATCTGAAAGGAGAAACTCGCCCGATTACATCGGTATGTGTATTTTTTCCCTAGGCCACTCTGGTTAAGCGTTTGGAGCAGCAGAAGTGCGAAAAATTTGTCGTCTTCTCAACCATTTCTTAGCTTCAAACTCCCATATCTCGCGAACGGATTGACCTAACCCAAAAATTCCTATTGCATCTGAAACTAGAAACTCGCCCGATTACAACGGTATGTGTATTTTTTCCCTATGCCATTCTGGTTAAGCGTTCGGAGCAGCAGAATTGCGAAAAATTTTTTGCCTTCTCAACCATTTCGTGTCTTCAAACTCCCATATCTCGCGAACGGATTGACCTAACCCAAAAATTCCTATTGCATCTGAAAGTAGAAACTCGCCCGATTACAACGGTTTTTGTATTTTTTCCCTAGGCCATTCTGGTTAAGCGTTTGGAGCAGCAGAATTGTGAAAAATTTTTTGCCTTCTCTACCATTTCTTGGCTTCAAACTACCATATCTCGCGAACGGATTGACCTAACCCAAAAATTCCTATTGCATCTGAAAGTAGAAACTCCCCCGATTACAACGGGCTTTGTATTTTTTTTCTAGGGCATTCTGGTTAAGCGTTTGGAGCAGCAGAATTGCGAAAATTTTTTTGCCTTCTCAACCATTTCTTGGCTTCAAAGTCCCATATCTCGCGAACGGATTGACCTAACCCAAAAATTCCTATTGCATCTGAAAGTAGAAACTCGCCCGATTACAACGGTTTTTGTATTTTTTCCCTAGGCCATTCTGGTTAAGCTTTTGGAGCAGCAGAAGTGCGAAAAATTTGTTGTCTTCTCAACCATTTCTTAGCTTCAAACTCCCAAATCTCGCGAACGGATTGACGTAACCCAAAAATTCCTGTTGCATCTGAAAGTAGAAACTCGCCCGATTACAACGGTTTTTGCATTTTTTCCCAAGGCCATTCTGGTTAAGCGTTCGGAGCAGCAGAATTGCGAAAAATTTTTTGCCTTCTCAACCATTTCGTGTCTTCAAACTCCCATATCTCGCGAACGGATTGACCTAACCCAAAAATTCCTATTGCATCTGAAAGTAGAAACTCGCCCGATTACAACGGTTCTTGTATTTTTTCCCTAGGCCATTCTGGTTAAGCTTTTGGAGCAGCAGAATTGTGAAAAATTTTTTGCCTTGTCAACCATTTCGTGTCTTCAAACTCCCATATCTCGCGAACGGATTGACCTAACCCAAAAATTCCTATTGCATCTGAAAGTAGAAACTCGCCCGATTACAACGGTTTTTGTATTTTTTCCCTAGGCCATTCTGGTTAAGCGTTTGGAGCTGCAGAATTGCGAAAAATTTTTGCCTTCTCAACCATTTCTTGGCTTCAAAGTCCCATACCTCGCGAACGGATTGACCTAACCCAAAAATTCCTATTGCATCTGAAACTAGAAACTCGCCCGATTACAACGGTATGTGTATTTTTTCCCTAGGCCATTCTGGTTAAGCGTTTGGAGCAGCAGAATTGCGAAAAATTTCTTGCCTTCTCATTCCATTTCTTGGCTTCAAAGTCCCATATCTCGCGAACGGATTGACCTAACCCAAAAATTCCTATGGCATCTGAAAGTAGAAACTCACCCGATTACAACGGTATGTGTATTTTTTCCCTATGCCATTCTGGTTAAGCGTTTGGAGCAACAGAAGTGCGAATAATTTGTTGTCTTCTCAACCATTTCTTAGCTTCAAACTCCCATATCTCGCGAACGGATTGACGTAACCCAAAAATTCCTGTTGCATCTGAAAGTAGAAACTCGCCCGATTACAACGGTATGTGTATTTTTTCCCTATGCCATTCTGGTTAAGCGTTTGGAGCAACAGAAGTGCGAATAATTTGTTGTCTTCTCAACCATTTCTTAGCTTCAAACTCCCATATCTCGCGAACGGATTGACCTAACCCAAAAATTCCTATTGCATCTGAAAGTAGAAACTCGCCCGGTTACAACGGTTTTTGTATTTTTTCCCTAGGCCATTCTGGTTAAGCGTTTGGAGCAGCAGAAGTGCGAAAAATTTGTTGTCTTCTCAACCATTTCTTAGCTTCAAACTCCCAAATCTCGCGAATGGATTGACGTAACCCAAAAATTCCTGTGCATCTGAAAGTAGAAACTCGCCCGATTACAACGGTATGTGTATTTTTTCCCTAGGCCATTCTGGTTAAGCGTTTGGAGCAGCAGAATTGCGAAAAATTTTTTGCCTTCTCAACCATTTCTTGTCTTCAAACTCCCATATCTCGCGAACGGATTGACCTAACCCAAAAATTCCTATTGCATCTGAAAGTAGAAACTCGCCCGATTACAACGGTTTTTGTATTTTTTCCCTGGGCCATTCTGGTTAAGCGTTTGGAGCAGCAGAATTGTGAAAAATTTTTTGCCTTCTCTACCATTTCTTGGCTTCAAACTACCATATCTCGCGAACGGATTGACCTAACCCAAAAATTCCTATTGCATCTGAAAGTAGAAACTCGCCCGATTACAACGGGTTTTGTATTTTTTTTTCTAGGCCATTCTGGTTAAGCGTTTGGAGCAGCAGAATTGCGAAAAATTTTTTGCCTTCTCAACCATTTCTTGGCTTCAAAGTCCCATATCTCGCGAACGGATTGACGTAACCCAAAAATTCCTGTTGCATCTGAAAGTAGAAACTCGCCCGATTACAACGGTATGTGTATTTTTTCCCTAGGCCATTCTGGTTAAACGTTTGGAGCAGCAGAAGTGCGAAAAATTTGTTGTCTTCTCAACCATTTCTTAGGTTCAATCTCCCATATCTCGCGAACGGATTGACCTAACCCAAAAATTCCTGTTGCATCTGAAAGTAGAAACTCGCCCGATTACAACGGTATGTGTATTTTTTCCCTAGGCCATTCTGGTTAAGCGTTCGGAGCAGCAGAATGGCGAAAAATTTTTTGCCTTCTCAACCATTTCGTGTCTTCAAACTCCCATATCTCGCGAACGGATTGACCTAACCCAAAAATTCCTATTGCATCTGAAAGTAGAAACTCGCCCGGTTACAACGGTTTTTGTATTTTCTCCCTAGGCCATTCTGGTTAAGCGTTTGGAGCAGCAGAAGTGCGAAAAATTTGTTGTCTTCTCAACCATTTCTTAGCTTCAAACTCCCAAATCTCGCGAATGGATTGACGTAACCCAAAAATTCCTGTGCATCTGAAAGTAGAAACTCGCCCGATTACAACGGTATGTGTATTTTTTCCCTAGGCCATTCTGGTTAAGCGTTTGGAGCAGCAGAATTGCGAAAAATTTTTTGCCTTCTCAACCATTTCGTGTCTTCAAACACCCATATCTCGCGAACGGATTGACTTAACCCAAAAATTCCTGTTGCATCTGAAAGTAGAAACTCGCCCGATTACAACGGTATGTGTATTTTTTCCCTAGGCCATTCTGGTTAAGCGTTTGGAGCTGCAGAATTGCGAAAAATTTTTTGCCTTCTCAACCATTTCTTGGCTTCAAAGTCCCATACCTCGCGAACGGATTGACCTAACCCAAAAATTCCTATTGCATCTGAAACTAGAAACTCGCCCGATTACAACGGTATGTGTATTTTTTCCCTAGGCCATTCTGGTTAAGCGTTTGGAGCAGCAGAATTGCGAAAAATTTCTTGCCTTCTCATTCCATTTCTTGGCTTCAAAGTCCCATATCTCGCGAACGGATTGACCTAACCCAAAAATTCCTATTGCATCTGAAAGTAGAAACTCCCCCGATCACAACGGGTTTTGTATTTTTTTTCTAGGGCATTCTGGTTAAGCGTTTGGAGCAGCAGAATTGCGAAAATTTTTTTGCCTTCTCAACCATTTCTTGGCTTCAAAGTCCCATATCTCGCGAACGGATTGACCTAACCCAAAAATTCCTATTGCATCTGAAAGTAGAAACTCGCCCGATTACAACGGTTTTTGTATTTTTTCCCTAGGCCATTCTGGTTAAGCTTTTGGAGCAGCAGAAGTGCGAAAAATTTGTTGTCTTCTCAACCATTTCTTAGCTTCAAACTCCCAAATCTCGCGAACGGATTGACGTAACCCAAAAATTCCTGTTGCATCTGAAAGTAGAAACTCGCCCGATTACAACGGTTTTTGCATTTTTTCCCAAGGCCATTCTGGTTAAGCGTTCGGAGCAGCAGAATTGCGAAAAATTTTTTGCCTTCTCAACCATTTCGTGTCTTCAAACTCCCATATCTCGCGAACGGATTGACCTAACCCAAAAATTCCTATTGCATCTGAAAGTAGAAACTCGCCCGATTACAACGGTTCTTGTATTTTTTCCCTAGGCCATTCTGGTTAAGCGTTTGGAGCAGCAGAATTGTGAAAAATTTTTTGCCTTGTCAACCATTTCGTGTCTTCAAACTCCCATATCTCGCGAACGGATTGACCTAACCCAAAAATTCCTATTGCATCTGAAAGTAGAAACTCGCCCGATTACAACGGTTTTTGTATTTTTTCCCTAGGCCATTCTGGTTAAGCGTTTGGAGCTGCAGAATTGCGAAAAATTTTTGCCTTCTCAACCATTTCTTGGCTTCAAAGTCCCATACCTCGCGAACGGATTGACCTAACCCAAAAATTCCTATTGCATCTGAAACTAGAAACTCGCCCGGTTACAACGGTATGTGTATTTTTTCCCTAGGCCATTCTGGTTAAGCGTTTGGAGCAGCAGAATTGCGAAAAATTTCTTGCCTTCTCATTCCATTTCTTGGCTTCAAAGTCCCATATCTCGCGAACGGATTGACCTAACCCAAAAATTCCTATGGCATCTGAAAGTAGAAACTCACCCGATTACAACGGTATGTGTATTTTTTCCCTATGCCATTCTGGTTAAGCGTTTGGAGCAACAGAAGTGCGAATAATTTGTTGCCTTCTCAACCATTTCTTGGCTTCAAAGTCCCATATCTCGCGAACGGATTGACGTAACCCAAAAATTCCTGTTGCATCTGAAAGTAGAAACTCGCCCGATTACAACGGTATGTGTATTTTTTCCCTAGGCCATTCTGGTTAAACGTTTGGAGCAGCAGAAGTGCGAAAAATTTGTTGTCTTCTCAACCATTTCTTAGGTTCAATCTCCCATATCTCGCGAACGGATTGACCTAACCCAAAAATTCCTGTTGCATCTGAAAGTAGAAACTCGCCCGATTACAACGGTATGTGTATTTTTTCCCTAGGCCATTCTGGTTAAGCGTTCGGAGCAGCAGAATGGCGAAAAATTTTTTGCCTTCTCAACCATTTCGTGTCTTCAAACTCCCATATCTCGCGAACGGATTGACCTAACCCAAAAATTCCTATTGCATCTGAAAGTAGAAACTCGCCCGGTTACAACGGTTTTTGTATTTTCTCCCTAGGCCATTCTGGTTAAGCGTTTGGAGCAGCAGAAGTGCGAAAAATTTGTTGTCTTCTCAACCATTTCTTAGCTTCAAACTCCCAAATCTCGCGAATGGATTGACGTAACCCAAAAATTCCTGTGCATCTGAAAGTAGAAACTCGCCCGATTACAACGGTATGTGTATTTTTTCCCTAGGCCATTCTGGTTAAGCGTTTGGAGCAGCAGAATTGCGAAAAATTTTTTGCCTTCTCAACCATTTCTTGTCTTCAAACTCCCATATCTCGCGAAAGGATTGACCTAACCCAAAAATTCCTATTGCATCTGAAAGTAGAAACTCGCCCGATTACAACGGTTTTTGTATTTTTTCCCTAGGCCATTCTGGTTAAGCGTTCGGAGCAGCAGAATGGCGAAAAATTTTTTGCCTTCTCAACCATTTCGTGTCTTCAAACACCCATATCTCGCGAACGGATTGACTTAACCCAAAAATTCCTGTTGCATCTGAAAGTAGAAACTCGCCCGATTACAACGGTATGTGTATTTTTTCCCTAGGCCATTCTGGTTAAGCGTTTGGAGCTGCAGAATTGCGAAAAATTTTTTGCCTTCTCAACCATTTCTTGGCTTCAAAGTCCCATACCTCGCGAACGGATTGACCTAACCCAAAAATTCCTATTGCATCTGAAACTAGAAACTCGCCCGATTACAACGGTATGTGTATTTTTTCCCTAGGCCATTCTGGTTAAGCGTTTGGAGCAGCAGAATTGCGAAAAATTTCTTGCCTTCTCATTCCATTTCTTGGCTTCAAAGTCCCATATCTCGCGAACGGATTGACCTAACCCAAAAATTCCTATTGCATCTGAAAGTAGAAACTCCCCCGATCACAACGGGTTTTGTATTTTTTTTCTAGGGCATTCTGGTTAAGCGTTTGGAGCAGCAGAATTGCGAAAATTTTTTTGCCTTCTCAACCATTTCTTGGCTTCAAAGTCCCATATCTCGCGAACGGATTGACCTAACCCAAAAATTCCTATTGCATCTGAAAGTAGAAACTCGCCCGATTACAACGGTTTTTGTATTTTTTCCCTAGGCCATTCTGGTTAAGCTTTTGGAGCAGCAGAAGTGCGAAAAATTTGTTGTCTTCTCAACCATTTCTTAGCTTCAAACTCCCAAATCTCGCGAACGGATTGACGTAACCCAAAAATTCCTGTTGCATCTGAAAGTAGAAACTCGCCCGATTACAACGGTTTTTGCATTTTTTCCCAAGGCCATTCTGGTTAAGCGTTCGGAGCAGCAGAATTGCGAAAAATTTTTTGCCTTCTCAACCATTTCGTGTCTTCAAACTCCCATATCTCGCGAACGGATTGACCTAACCCAAAAATTCCTATTGCATCTGAAAGTAGAAACTCGCCCGATTACAACGGTTCTTGTATTTTTTCCCTAGGCCATTCTGGTTAAGCGTTTGGAGCAGCAGAATTGTGAAAAATTTTTTGCCTTGTCAACCATTTCGTGTCTTCAAACTCCCATATCTCGCGAACGGATTGACCTAACCCAAAAATTCCTATTGCATCTGAAAGTAGAAACTCGCCCGATTACAACGGTTTTTGTATTTTTTCCCTAGGCCATTCTGGTTAAGCGTTTGGAGCTGCAGAATTGCGAAAAATTTTTGCCTTCTCAACCATTTCTTGGCTTCAAAGTCCCATACCTCGCGAACGGATTGACCTAACCCAAAAATTCCTATTGCATCTGAAACTAGAAACTCGCCCGGTTACAACGGTATGTGTATTTTTTCCCTAGGCCATTCTGGTTAAGCGTTTGGAGCAGCAGAATTGCGAAAAATTTCTTGCCTTCTCATTCCATTTCTTGGCTTCAAAGTCCCATATCTCGCGAACGGATTGACCTAACCCAAAAATTCCTATGGCATCTGAAAGTAGAAACTCACCCGATTACAACGGTATGTGTATTTTTTCCCTATGCCATTCTGGTTAAGCGTTTGGAGCAACAGAAGTGCGAATAATTTGTTGTCTTCTCAACCATTTCTTAGCTTCAAACTCCCATATCTCGCGAACGGATTGACGTAACCCAAAAATTCCTGTTGCATCTGAAAGTAGAAACTCGCCCGATTACAACGGTATGTGTATTTTTTCCCTATGCCATTCTGGTTAAGCGTTTGGAGCAACAGAAGTGCGAATAATTTGTTGTCTTCTCAACCATTTCTTAGCTTCAAACTCCCATATCTCGCGAACGGATTGACCTAACCCAAAAATTCCTATTGCATCTGAAAGTAGAAACTCGCCCGGTTACAACGGTTTTTGTATTTTTTCCCTAGGCCATTCTGGTTAAGCGTTTGGAGCAGCAGAAGTGCGAAAAATTTGTTGTCTTCTCAACCATTTCTTAGCTTCAAACTCCCAAATCTCGCGAATGGATTGACGTAACCCAAAAATTCCTGTGCATCTGAAAGTAGAAACTCGCCCGATTACAACGGTATGTGTATTTTTTCCCTAGGCCATTCTGGTTAAGCGTTTGGAGCAGCAGAATTGCGAAAAATTTTTTGCCTTCTCAACCATTTCTTGTCTTCAAACTCCCATATCTCGCGAACGGATTGACCTAACCCAAAAATTCCTATTGCATCTGAAAGTAGAAACTCGCCCGATTACAACGGTTTTTGTATTTTTTCCCTGGGCCATTCTGGTTAAGCGTTTGGAGCAGCAGAATTGTGAAAAATTTTTTGCCTTCTCTACCATTTCTTGGCTTCAAACTACCATATCTCGCGAACGGATTGACCTAACCCAAAAATTCCTATTGCATCTGAAAGTAGAAACTCGCCCGATTACAACGGGTTTTGTATTTTTTTTCTAGGCCATTCTGGTTAAGCGTTTGGAGCAGCAGAATTGCGAAAAATTTTTTGCCTTCTCAACCATTTCTTGGCTTCAAAGTCCCATATCTCGCGAACGGATTGACGTAACCCAAAAATTCCTGTTGCATCTGAAAGTAGAAACTCGCCCGATTACAACGGTATGTGTATTTTTTCCCTAGGCCATTCTGGTTAAACGTTTGGAGCAGCAGAAGTGCGAAAAATTTGTTGTCTTCTCAACCATTTCTTAGGTTCAATCTCCCATATCTCGCGAACGGATTGACCTAACCCAAAAATTCCTGTTGCATCTGAAAGTAGAAACTCGCCCGATTACAACGGTATGTGTATTTTTTCCCTAGGCCATTCTGGTTAAGCGTTCGGAGCAGCAGAATTGCGAAAAATTTTTTGCCTTCTCAACCATTTCTTGTCTTCAAACTCCCATATCTCGCGAACGGATTGACCTAACCCAAAAATTCCTATTGCATCTGAAAGTAGAAACTCGCCCGATTACAACGGTTTTTGTATTTTTTCCCTAGGCCATTCTGGTTAAGCGTTTGGAGCTGCAGAATTGCGAAAAATTTTTTGCCTTCTCAACCATTTCTTGGCTTCAAAGTCCCATACCTCGCGAACGGATTGACCTAACCCAAAAATTCCTATTGCATCTGAAACTAGAAACTCGCCCGATTACAACGGTATGTGTATTTTTTCCCTAGGCCATTCTGGTTAAGCGTTTGGAGCAGCAGAATTGCGAAAAATTTCTTGCCTTCTCATTCCATTTCTTGGCTTCAAAGTCCCATATCTCGCGAACGGATTGACCTAACCCAAAAATTCCTATGGCATCTGAAAGTAGAAACTCACCCGATTACAACGGTATGTGTATTTTTTCCCTATGCCATTCTGGTTAAGCGTTTGGAGCAACAGAAGTGCGAATAATTTGTTGTCTTCTCAACCATTTCTTAGCTTCAAACTCCCATATCTCGCGAACGGATTGACGTAACCCAAAAATTCCTGTTGCATCTGAAGGTAGAAACTCGCCCGATTACAACGGTATGTGTATTTTTTCCCTAGGCCATTCTGGTTAAGCGTTTGGAGCAGCAGAAGTGCGAAAAATTTGTTGTCTTCTCAACCATTTCTTAGGTTCAATCTCCCATATCTCGCGAACGGATTGACCTAACCCAAAAATTCCTGTTGCATCTGAAAGTAGAAACTCGCCCGATTACAACGGTATGTGTATTTTTTCCCTAGGCCATTCTGGTTAAGCGTTCGGAGCAGCAGAATTGCGAAAAATTTTTTGCCTTCTCAACCATTTCGTGTCTTCAAACTCCCATATCTCGCGAACGGATTGACCTAACCCAAAAATTCCTATTGCATCTGAAAGTAGAAACTCGCCCGGTTACAACGGTTTTTGTATTTTTTCCCTAGGCCATTCTGGTTAAGCGTTTGGAGCAGCAGAAGTGCGAAAAATTTGTTGTCTTCTCAACCATTTCTTAGCTTCAAACTCCCAAATCTCGCGAATGGATTGACCTAACCCAAAAATTCCTATTGCATCTGAAAGGAGAAACTCGCCCGATTACATCGGTATGTGTATTCTTTCCCTAGGCCACTCTGGTTAAGCGTTTGGAGCAGCAGAAGTGCGAAAAATTTGTTGTCTTCTCAACCATTTCTTAGCTTCAAACTCCCATATCTCGCGAACGGATTGACCTAACCCAAAAATTCCTATTGCATCTGAAACTAGAAACTCGCCCAATTACAACGGTATGTGTATTTTTTCCCTAGGCCATTCTGGTTAAGCGTTCGGAGCAGCAGAATTGCGAAAAATTTTTTGCCTTCTCAACCATTTCGTGTCTTCAAACTCCCATATCTCGCGAACGGATTGACCTAACCCAAAAATTCCTATTGCATCTGAAAGTAGAAACTCGCCCGATTACAACGGTTTTTGTATTTTTTCCCTAGGCCATTCTGGTTAAGCGTTTGGAGCAGCAGAATTGTGAAAAATTTTTTGCCTTCTCTACCATTTCTTGGCTTCAAACTACCATATCTCGCGAACGGATTGACCTAACCCAAAAATTCCTATTGCATCTGAAAGTAGAAACTCGCCCGATTACAACGGGTTTTGTATTTTGTTTCTAGGCCATTCTGGTTAAGCGTTTGGAGCAGCAGAATTGCGAAAAATTTTTTGCCTTCTCAACCATTTCTTGGCTTCAAAGTCCCATATCTCGCGAACGGATTGACCTAACCCAAAAATTCCTATTGCATCTGAAAGTAGAAACTCGCCCGATTACAACGGTTTTTGTATTTTTTCCCTAGGCCATTCTGGTTAAGCGTTTGGAGCAGCAGAAGTGCGAAAAATTTGTTGTCTTCTCAACCTCTTCTTAGATTCAAACTCCCAAATCTCGCGAACGGATTGACGTAACCCAAAAATTCCTGTTGCATCTGAAAGTAGAAACTCGCCCGATTACAACGGTTTTTGCATTTTTTCCCAAGGCCATTCTGGTTAAGCGTTCGGAGCAGCAGAATTGCGAAAAATTTTTTGCCTTCTCAACCATTTCGTGTCTTCAAACTCCCATATCTCGCGAACGGAGTGACCTAACCCAAAAATTCCTATTGCATCTGAAAGTAGAAACTCGCCCGATTACAACGGTTTTTGTATTTTTTCCCTAGGCCATTCTGGTTAAGGGTTTGGAGCAGCAGAATTGCGAAAAATTTTTTGCCTTGTCAACCATTTCGTGTCTTCAAACTCCCATATCTCGCGAACGGATTGACCTAACCCAAAAATTCCTATTGCATCTGAAAGTAGAAACTCGCCCGATTACAACGGTTTTTGTATTTTTTCCCTAGGCTATTCTGGTTAAGCGTTTGGAGCTGCAGAATTGCGAAAAATTTTTTGCCTTCTCAACCATTTCTTGGCTTCAAAGTCCCATATATCGCGAACGGATTGACCTAACCCAAAAATTCCTATTGCATCTAAAACTAGAAACTCGCCCGATTACAACGGTATGTGTATTTTTTCCCTATGCCATTCTGGTTAAGCGTTTGGAGCAACAGAAGTGCGAATAATTTGTTGTCTTCTCAACCATTTCTTAGCTTCAAACTCCCATATCTCGCGAACGGATTGACGTAACCCAAAAATTCCTGTTGCATCTGAAAGTGGAAACTCGCCCGATTACAACGGTATGTGTATTTTTTCCCTAGGCCATTCTGGTTAAGCGTTCGGAGCAGCAGAATTGCGAAAAATTTTTTGCCTTCTCAACCATTTCGTGTCTTCAAACTCCCATATCTCGCGAACGGATTGACCTAACCCAAAAATTCCTATTGCATCTGAAAGTAGAAACTCGCCCGATTACAACGGTTTTTGTATTTTTTCCCTAGGCCATTCTGGTTAAGCGTTTGGAGCAGCAGAATTGCGAAAAATTTTTTCCCTTCTCAACCATTTCTTGGCTTCAAAGTCCCATATCTCGCGAACGGATTGACCTAACCCAAATATTCCTATTGCATCTGAAAGTAGAAACTCGCCCGATTACAAGGGTATGTGTATTTTTGCCCTAGGCCATTCTGGTTAAGCGTTTGGAGAAGCAGAATTGTGAAAAATTTTTTGCCTTCTCTACCATTTCTTGGCTTCAAACTCCCATATCTCGCGAACGGATTGACCTAACCCAAAAATTCCTATTGCATCTGAAAGGAGAAACTCGCCCGATTACATCGGTATGTGTATTTTTTCCCTAGGCCACTCTGGTTAAGCGTTTGGAGCAGCAGAAGTGCGAAAATTTGTTGTCTTCTCAACCATTTCTTAGCTTCAAACTCCCATATCTCGCGAACGGATTGACCTAACCCAAAAATTCCTATTGCATCTGAAACTAGAAACTCGCCCAATTACAACGGTATGTGTATTTTTTCCCTAGGCCATTCTGGTTAAGCGTTCGGAGCAGCAGAATTGCGAAAAATTTTTTGCCTTCTCAACCATTTCGTGTCTTCAAACTCCCATATCTCGCGAACGGATTGACCTAACCCAAAAATTCCTATTGCATCTGAAAGTAGAAACTCGCCCGATTACAACGGTTTTTGTATTTTTTCCCTAGGCCATTCTGGTTAAGCGTTTGGAGCAGCAGAATTGTGAAAAATTTTCTGCCTTCTCTACCATTTCTTGGCTTCAAACTACCATTTCTCGCGAACGGATTGACCTAACCCAAAAATTGCTATTGCATCTGAAAGTAGAAACTCGCCCGATTACAAGGGGTTTTGTATTTTTTTCTAGGCCATTCTGGTTAAGCGTTTGGAGCAGCAGAATTGCGAAAAATTTTTTGCCTTCTCAACCATTTCTTGGCTTCAAAGTCCCATATCTCGCGAACGGATTGACCTAACCCAAAAATTCCTATTGCATCTGAAAGTAGAAACTCGCCCGATTACAACGGTTTTTGTATTTTTTCCCTAGGCCATTCTGGTTAAGCGTTTGGAGCAGCAGAAGTGCGAAAAATTTGTTGTCTTCTCAACCATTTCTTAGCTTCAAACTCCCAAATCTCACGAACGGATTGACGTAACCCAAAAATTCCTGTTGCATCTGAAAGTAGAAACTCGCCCGATTACAACGGCTTTTGCATTTTTTCCCAAGGCCATTCTGGTTAAGCGTTCGGAGCAGCAGAATTGCGAAAAATTTTTTGCCTTCTCAACCATTTCGTGTCTTCAAACTCCCATATCTCGCGAACGGATTGACCTAACCCAAAAATTCCTATTGCATCTGAAAGTAGAAACTCGCCCGATTACAGCGGTTTTTGTATTTTTTCCCTAGGCCATTCTGGTTAAGGGTTTGGAGCAGCAGAATTGCGAAAAATTTTTTGCCTTGTCAACCATTTCGTGTCTTCAAACTCCCATATCTCGCGAACGGATTGACCTAACCCAAAAATTCCTATTGCATCTGAAAGTAGAAACTCGCCCGATTACAACGGTTTTTGTATTTTTTCCCTAGGCCATTCGGGTTAAGCGTTTGGAGCTGCAGAATTGCGAAAAATTTTTTGCCTTCTCAACCATTTCTTGGCTTCAAAGTCCCATATATCGCGAACGGATTGACCTAACCCAAAAATTCCTATTGCATCTGAAACTAGAAACTCGCCCGATTACAACGGTATGTGTATTTTTTCCCTAGGCCATTCTGGTTAAGCGTTTGGAGCAGCAGAATTGCGAAAAATTTCTTGCCTTCTCATTCCATTTCTTGGCTTCAAAGTCCCATATCTCGCGAACGGATTGACCTAACCCAAAAATTCCTATGGCATCTGATAGTAGAAACTCACCCGATTACAACGGTATGTGTATTTTTTCCCTATGCCATTCTGGTTAAGCGTTTGGAGCAACAGAAGTGCGAATAATTTGTTGTCTTCTCAACCATTTCTTAGCTTCAAGCTCCCATATCTCGCGAACGGATTGACGTAACCCAAAAATTCCTGTTGCATCTGAAAGTAGAAACTCGCCCGATTACAACGGTATGTGTATTTTTTCCCTAGGCCATTCTGGTTAAGCGTTTGGAGCAGCAGAAGTGCGAAAAATTTGTTGTCTTCTCAACCATTTCTTAGGTTCAAACACCCATATCTCGCGAACGGATTGACCTAACCCAAAAATTCCTGTTGCATCTGAAAGTAGAAACTCGCCCGATTACAACGGTATGTGTATTTTTTCCCTAGGCCATTCTGGTTAAGCGTCGGAGCAGCAGAATTGCGAAAAATTTTTTGCCTTCTCAACCATTTCGTGTCTTCAAACTCCCATATCTCGCGAACGGATTGACCTAACCCAAAAATTCCTATTGCATCTGAAAGTAGAAACTCGCCCGATTACAACGGTTTTTGTATTTTTTCCCTAGGCCATTCTGGTTAAGCGTTTGGAGCAGCAGAAGTGCGAAAAATTTGTTGTCTTCTCAACCATTTCTTAGCTTCAAACTCCCAAATCTCGCGAACGGATTGACGTAACCCAAAAATTCCTGTTGCATCTGAAAGTAGAAACTCGCCCGATTACAACGGTTTTTGTATTTTTTTCCTAGGCCATTCTGGTTAAGCGTTTGGAGCAGCAGAATTGCGAAAAATTTTTTGCCTTCTCAACCATTTCTTGGCTTCAAAGTCCCATATCTCGCGAACGGATTGACCTAACCCAAAGATTCCTATTGCATCTGAAAGTAGAAACTCGCCCGATTACAACGGTTTTTGTATTTTTTCCCTAGGCCATTCTGGTTAAGCGTTTGGAGCAGCAGAATTGCGAAAAATTTTTTGCCTTCTCAACCATTTCTTGTCTTCAAACTCCCATATCTCGCGAACGGATTGACCTAACCCAATAATTCCTATTGCATCTGAAAGTAGAAACTCGCCCGATTACAACGGTATGTTTATTTTTTCCCTAGGCCATTCTGGTTAAGCGTTTGGAGCAGCAGAATTGCGAAAAATTTTTTGCCTTCTCAACCATTTCTTGGCTTCAAAGTCCCATATCTCGCGAACGGATTGACCTAACCCAAATATTCCTATTGCATCTGAAAGTAGAAACTCGCCCGATTACAACGGTATGTGTATTTTTTCCCTAGGCCATTCTGGTTAAGCGTTTGGAGCAGCAGAATTGCGAAAAATTTTTTGCCTTCTCAACCATTTCTTGTCTTCAAACTCCCATATCTCGCGAACGGATTGACGTAACCCAAAAATTCCTGTTGCATCTGAAAGTAGAAACTCGCCCGATTACAACGGTATGTGTATTTTTGCCCTAGGCCATTCTGGTTAAGCGTTTGGAGAAGCAGAATTGCGAAAAATTTTTTGCCTTCTCAACCATTTCTTGGCTTCAAAGTCCCATATCTCGCGAACGGATTGACCTAACCCAAAAATTCCTATTGCATCTGAAAGTAGAAACTCGCCCGATTACAACGGTATGTGCATTTTTTCCCTAGGCCATTCTGGTTAAGCGTTCGGAGCAGCAGAATTGCGAAAAATTTTTTGCCTTCTCAACCATTTCGTGTCTTCAAAGTCCCATATCTCGCGAACGGATTGACCTAACCCAAAAATTCCTATTGCATCTGAAAGTAGAAACTCGCCCGATTACAACGGTTTTTGTATTTTTTCCCTAGGCCGTTCTGGTTAAGCGTTTGGAGCTGCAGAATTGCGAAAAATTTTTTGCCTTCTCAACCATTTCTTGGCTTCAAAGTCCCATATCTCGCGAACGGATTGACCTAACCCAAAAATTCCTATTGCATCTGAAACTAGAAACTCGCCCGATTACAACGGTATGTGTATTTTTTCCCTAGGCCATTCTGGTTAAGCGTTTGGAGCAGCAGAATTGCGAAAAATTTCTTGCCTTCTCATTCCATTTCTTGGCTTCAAAGTCCCATATCTCGCGAACGGATTGACCTAACCCAAAAATTCCTATTGCATCTGAAACTAGAAACTCGCCCGATTACAACGGTATGTGTATTTTTTCCCTAGGCCATTCTGGTTAAGCGTTTGGAGCAGCAGAATTGCGAAAAATTTTTTCCTTCTCAACCATTTCTTGGCTTCAAAGTCCCATATCTCGCGAACGGATTGACCTAACCCAAAAATTCCTATTGCATCTGAAAGTAGAAACTCGCCCGATTACAACGGTTTTTGTATTTTTTCCCTAGGCCATTCTGGTTAAGCGTTTGGAGCAGCAGAAGTGCGAAAAATTTGTTGTCTTCTCAACCATTTCTTAGCTTCAAACTCCCATATCTCGCGAACGGATTGACGTAACCCAAAAATTCCTGTTGCATCTGAAAGTAGAATCTCGCCCGATTACAACGGTATGTGTATTTTTTCCCTAGGCCATTCTGGATAAGCGTTTGGAGCAACAGAAGTGCGAATAATTTGTTGTCTTCTCAACCATTTCTTAGCTTCAAACTCCCATATCTCGCGAACGGATTGACCTAACCCAGAAATTCCTATTGCATCTGAAAGTAGAAACTCGCCCGATTATAACGGTATGCGTATTTTTTCCCTAGGCCATTCTGGTTAAGCGTTTGGAGCAGCAGAAGTACGAAAAATTTGTTGTCTTCTCAACCATTTCTTACCTTCAAACTCCTATTTCTCGCGAACGGATTGACATAACCCAAAAATTCCTGTTGCATCTGAAAGTAGAAACTCGCCCGATTACAACGGTATGTGTATTTTTTCCCTAGGCCATTCTGGTTAAGCGTTCGGAGCAGCGGAAATGCGAAAAATTTTTTGCCTTCTCAACCATTTCTTGTCTTCAAAGTCCCATATCTCGCGAACGGATTGACCTAACCCAAAAATTCCTATTGCATCTGAAAGTAGAAACTCGCCCGATTACAACGGTTTTTGTATTTTTTCCCTAGGCCATTCTGGTTAAGCGTTTGGAGCTGCAGAATTGTGAAAAATTTTTTGCCTTCTCTACCATTTCTTGGCTTCAAACTCCCATATCTCGCGAACGGATTGACCTAACCCAAAAATTCCTATTGCATCTGAAAGTAGAAACTCGCCCGATTATAACGGTATGCGTATTTTTTCCCTAGGCCATTCTGGTTAAGCGTTCGGAGCAGCGGAATTGCGAAAAATTTTTTGCCTTCTCAACCATTTCTTGTCTTCAAACTCCCATATCTCGCGAACGGATTGACCTAACCTAAAAATTCCTATTGCATCTGAAAGTAGAAACTCGCCCGATTACAACGGTTTTTGTATTTTTTCCCTAGGCCATTCTGGTTAAGCGTTTGGAGCTGCAGAATTGTGAAAAATTTTTTGCCCTCTCTACCATTTCTTGGCTTCAAACTCCCATATCTCGCGAACGGATTGACCTAACCCAAAAATTCCTATTGCATCTGAAAGTAGAAACTCGCCCGATTACAACGGTATGTGTATTTTTTCACTAGGCCATTCTGGTTAAGCGTTTGGAGCAGCAGAATTGCGAAAAATTTTTTGCCTTCCCAACCATTTCTTGTCTTCAAACTCCCATATCTCGCGAACGGATTGACGTAACCCAAAAATTCCTGTTGCATCTGAAAGTAGAAACTCGCCCGATTACAACGGTATGTGTATTTTTTCCCTAGGCCATTCTGGTTAAGCGTTTGAAGCAGCAGAATTGAGAAAAATTTTTTGCCTTCTCAACCATTTCTTGGCTTCAAAGTCCCATATCTCGCGAACGGATTGACCTAACCCAAAAATTCCTATTGCATCTGAAAGTAGAAACTCGCCCGATTACAACGTTATGTGTATTTTTTCCCTAGGCCATTCTGGTTAAGCGTTTGGAGCAGCAGAATTGGGAAAAATTTTTTCCTTCTCAACCATTTCTTGGCTTCAAAGTCCCATATCTCGCGAACGGATTGACCTAACCCAAAAATTCCTATTGCATCTGAAAGTAGAAACTCGCCCGATTACAACGGTATGTGTATTTTTTCCCTAGGCCATTCTGGTTAAGCGTTTGGAGCAGCAGAAGTGCGAAAAATTTGTTGTCTTCTCAACCATTTCTTAGCTTCAAACTCCCAAATCTCGCGAACGGATTGACCTAACCCAAAAATTCCTATTGCATCTGAAAGTAGAAACTCGCCCGATTACAACGGTATGTGTATTTTTTCCCTAGGCCATTCTGGTTAAGCGTTTGGAGCAGCAGAATTGCGAAAAATTTTTTCCTTCTCAACCATTTCTTGGCTTCAAAGTCCCATATCTCGCGAACGGATTGACCTAACCCAAAAATTCCTATTGCATCTGAAAGTAGAAACTCGCCCGATTACAACGGAATTTGTATTTTTTCCCTAGGCCATTCTGGTTAAGCGTTTGGAGCAGCAGAATTGCGAAAAATTTTTTGCCTTCTCAACCATTTCTTGGCCTCAAAGTCCCATATCTCGCGAACGGATTGACCTAACCCAAATATTCCTATTGCATCTGAAAGTAGAAACTCGCCCGATTACAACGGCATGTGTATTTTTTCCCTAGGCCATTCTGGTTAAGCGTTTGGAGCAGCAGAATTGCGAAAAATTTTTTGCCTTCTCAACCATTTCTTGTCTTCAAACTCCCATATCTCGCGAACGGATTGACGTAACCCAAAAATTCCTGTTGCATCTGAAAGTAGAAACTCGCCCGATTACAACGGTATGTGTATTTTTTCCCTAGGCCATTCTGGTTAAGCGTTTGGAGCAGCAGAATTTTGAAAAATTTTTTGCCTTCTCTACCATTTCTTGGCTTCAAAGTCCCATATCTCGCGAACGGATTGACCTAACCCAAAAATTCCTATTGCATCTGAAACTAGAAACTCGCCCGATTACAACGGTATGTGTATTTTTTCCCTAGGCCATTCTGGTTAAGCGTTTGGAGCAGCAGAATTGCGAAAAATTTTTTCCTTCTCAACCATTTCTTGGCTTCAAAGTCCCATATCTCGCGAACGGATTGACCTAACCCAAAAATTCCTATTGCATCTGAAAGTAGAAACTCGCCCGATTACAACGGTTTTTGTATTTTTTCCCTAGGCCATTCTGGTTAAGCGTTTGGAGCAGCAGAAGTGCGAAAAATTTGTTGTCTTCTCAACCATTTCTTAGCTTCAAACTCCCATATCTCGCGAACGGATTGACGTAACCCAAAAATTCCTGTTGCATCTGAAAGTAGAATCTCGCCCGATTACAACGGTATGTGTATTTTTTCCCTAGGCCATTCTGGATAAGCGTTTGGAGCAACAGAAGTGCGAATAATTTGTTGTCTTCTCAACCATTTCTTAGCTTCAAACTCCCATATCTCGCGAACGGATTGACCTAACCCAGAAATTCCTATTGCATCTGAAAGTAGAAACTCGCCCGATTATAACGGTATGCGTATTTTTTCCCTAGGCCATTCTGGTTAAGCGTTTGGAGCAGCAGAAGTACGAAAAATTTGTTGTCTTCTCAACCATTTCTTACCTTCAAACTCCTATTTCTCGCGAACGGATTGACATAACCCAAAAATTCCTGTTGCATCTGAAAGTAGAAACTCGCCCGATTACAACGGTATGTGTATTTTTTCCCTAGGCCATTCTGGTTAAGCGTTCGGAGCAGCGGAAATGCGAAAAATTTTTTGCCTTCTCAACCATTTCTTGTCTTCAAAGTCCCATATCTCGCGAACGGATTGACCTAACCCAAAAATTCCTATTGCATCTGAAAGTAGAAACTCGCCCGATTACAACGGTTTTTGTATTTTTTCCCTAGGCCATTCTGGTTAAGCGTTTGGAGCTGCAGAATTGTGAAAAATTTTTTGCCTTCTCTACCATTTCTTGGCTTCAAACTCCCATATCTCGCGAACGGATTGACCTAACCCAAAAATTCCTATTGCATCTGAAAGTAGAAACTCGCCCGATTATAACGGTATGCGTATTTTTTCCCTAGGCCATTCTGGTTAAGCGTTCGGAGCAGCGGAATTGCGAAAAATTTTTTGCCTTCTCAACCATTTCTTGTCTTCAAACTCCCATATCTCGCGAACGGATTGACCTAACCTAAAAATTCCTATTGCATCTGAAAGTAGAAACTCGCCCGATTACAACGGTTTTTGTATTTTTTCCCTAGGCCATTCTGGTTAAGCGTTTGGAGCTGCAGAATTGTGAAAAATTTTTTGCCCTCTCTACCATTTCTTGGCTTCAAACTCCCATATCTCGCGAACGGATTGACCTAACCCAAAAATTCCTATTGCATCTGAAAGTAGAAACTCGCCCGATTACAACGGTATGTGTATTTTTTCACTAGGCCATTCTGGTTAAGCGTTTGGAGCAGCAGAATTGCGAAAAATTTTTTGCCTTCCCAACCATTTCTTGTCTTCAAACTCCCATATCTCGCGAACGGATTGACGTAACCCAAAAATTCCTGTTGCATCTGAAAGTAGAAACTCGCCCGATTACAACGGTATGTGTATTTTTTCCCTAGGCCATTCTGGTTAAGCGTTTGAAGCAGCAGAATTGAGAAAAATTTTTTGCCTTCTCAACCATTTCTTGGCTTCAAAGTCCCATATCTCGCGAACGGATTGACCTAACCCAAAAATTCCTATTGCATCTGAAAGTAGAAACTCGCCCGATTACAACGTTATGTGTATTTTTTCCCTAGGCCATTCTGGTTAAGCGTTTGGAGCAGCAGAATTGGGAAAAATTTTTCCTTCTCAACCATTTCTTGGCTTCAAAGTCCCATATCTCGCGAACGGATTGACCTAACCCAAAAATTCCTATTGCATCTGAAAGTAGAAACTCGCCCGATTACAACGGTATGTGTATTTTTTCCCTAGGCCATTCTGGTTAAGCGTTTGGAGCAGCAGAAGTGCGAAAAATTTGTTGTCTTCTCAACCATTTCTTAGCTTCAAACTCCCAAATCTCGCGAACGGATTGACCTAACCCAAAAATTCCTATTGCATCTGAAAGTAGAAACTCGCCCGATTACAACGGTATGTGTATTTTTTCCCTAGGCCATTCTGGTTAAGCGTTTGGAGCAGCAGAATTGCGAAAAAATTTTTTCCTTCTCAACCATTTCTTGGCTTCAAAGTCCCATATCTCGCGAACGGATTGACCTAACCCAAAAATTCCTATTGCATCTGAAAGTAGAAACTCGCCCGATTACAACGGAATTTGTATTTTTTCCCTAGGCCATTCTGGTTAAGCGTTTGGAGCAGCAGAATTGCGAAAAATTTTTTGCCTTCTCAACCATTTCTTGGCCTCAAAGTCCCATATCTCGCGAACGGATTGACCTAACCCAAATATTCCTATTGCATCTGAAAGTAGAAACTCGCCCGATTACAACGGCATGTGTATTTTTTCCCTAGGCCATTCTGGTTAAGCGTTTGGAGCAGCAGAATTGCGAAAAATTTTTTGCCTTCTCAACCATTTCTTGTCTTCAAACTCCCATATCTCGCGAACGGATTGACGTAACCCAAAAATTCCTGTTGCATCTGAAAGTAGAAACTCGCCCGATTACAACGGTATGTGTATTTTTTCCCTAGGCCATTCTGGTTAAGCGTTTGGAGCAGCAGAATTTTGAAAAATTTTTTGCCTTCTCTACCATTTCTTGGCTTCAAACTCCCATATCTCGCGAACGGATTGACCTAACCCAAAAATTCCTATTGCATCTGAAAGTAGAAACTCGCCCGATTACAACGGTTTTTGTATTTTTTCCCTAGGCCTTTCTGGTTAAGCGTTTGGAGCAGCAGAATTGTGAAAAATTTTTTGCCTTCTCTACCATTTCTTGGCTTCAAACTCCCATATCTCGCGAACGGATTGACCTAACCCAAAAATTCCTATTGCATCTGAAGGTAGAAACTCGCCCGATTACAACGGTATGTGTATTTTTTCCCTAGGCCATTCTGGTTAAGCGTTTGGAGCAGCAGAATTGCGAAAAATTTTTTGCCTTCTCAACCATTTCTTGGCTTCAAACTCCCATATCTCGCGAACGGATTGACCTAACCTAAAAATTCCTGTTGCATCTGAAAGTAGAAACCCGCCCGATTACAACGGTATGTGTATTTTTTCCCTAGGCCATTCTGGTTAAGCGTTCGGAGCAGCAGAATTGCGAAAAATTTTTTGCCTTCTCAACCATTTCTTGGCTTCAAACTCCCATATCTCGCGAACGGATTGACCTAACCCAAAAATTCCTATTGCATCTGAAAGTAGAAACTCGCCCGATTATAACGGTATGCGTATTTTTTCCCTAGGCCATTCTGGTTAAGCGTTTGGAGCAGCAGAAGTACGAAAAATTTGTTGTCTTCTCAACCATTTCTTAGCTTCAAACTCCCATTTCTCGCGAACGGATTGACATAACCCAAAAATTCCTGTTGCATCTGAAAGTAGAAACTCGCCCGATTACAACGGTATGTGTATTTTTTCCCTAGGCCATTCTGGTTAAGCGTTCGGAGCAGCAGAATTGCGAAAAATTTTTTGCCTTCTCAACCGTTTCTTGACTTCAAACTCCCATATCTCGCGAACGGATTGACCTAACCCAAAAATTCCTATTGCATCTGAAAGTAGAAACTCACCCGATTACAACGGTTTCTGTATTTTTTCCCTAGGCCATTCTGGTTAAGCATTTGGAGCTACAGAATTGTGAAAAATTTTTTGCCTTCTCTACCATTTCTTGGCTTCAAACTCCCATATCTCGCGAACGGATTGACCTAACCCAAAAATTCCTATTGCATCTGAAAGTAGAAACTCGCCCGATTACAACGGTATGTGTATTTTTTCACTAGGCCATTCTGGTTAAGCGTTTGGAGCAGCAGAATTGCGAAAAATTTTTTGCCTTCCCAACCATTTCTTGTCTTCAAACTCCCATATCTCGCGAACGGATTGACGTAACCCAAAAATTCCTGTTGCATCTGAAAGTAGAAACTCGCCCGATTACAACGGTATGTGTATTTTTTCCCTAGGCCATTCTGGTTAAGCGTTTGAAGCAGCAGAATTGCGAAAAATTTTTTGCCTTCTCAACCATTTCTTGGCTTCAAAGTCCCATATCTCGCGAACGGATTGACCTAACCCAAAAATTCCTATTGCATCTGAAAGTAGAAACTCGCCCGATTACAACGTTATGTGTATTTTTTCCCTAGGCCATTCTGGTTAAGCGTTTGGAGCAGCAGAATTGCGAAAAATTTTTTCCTTCTCAACCATTTCTTGGCTTCAAAGTCCCATATCTCGCGAACGGATTGACCTAACCCAAAAATTCCTATTGCATCTGAAAGTAGAAACTCGCCCGATTACAACGGTATGTGTATTTTTTCCCTAGGCCATTCTGGTTAAGCGTTTGGAGCAGCAGAATTGCGAAAAATTTTTTGCCTTCTCAACCATTTCTTGTCTTCAAACTCCCATATCTCGCGAACGGATTGACGTAACCCAAAAATTCCTGTTGCATCTGAAAGTAGAAACTCGCCCGATTACAACGGTATGTGTATTTTTGCCCTAGGCCATTCTGTTTAAGCGTTTGGAGCAGCAGAATTGCGAAAAATTTTTTGCCTTCTCAACCATTTCTTGGCTTCAAAGTCCCATATCTCGCGAACGGATTGACCTAACCCAAAAATTCCTATTGCATCTGAAAGTAGAAACTCGCCCGATTACAACGGTATGTGTATTTTTTCCCTAGGCCATTCTGGTTAAGCGTTCGGAGCAGCAGAATTGCGAAAAATTTTTTGCCTTCTCAACCATTTCGTGTCTTCAAAGTCCCATATCTCGCGAACGGATTGACCTAACCCAAAAATTCCTATTGCATCTGAAAGTAGGAACTCGCCCGATTACAACGGTTTTTGTATTTTTTCCCTAGGCCATTCTGGTTAAGCGTTTGGAGCTGCAGAATTGCGAAAAATTTTTTTCCTTCTCAACCATTTCTTGGCTTCAAAGTCCCATATCTCGCGAACGGATTGACCTAACCCAAAAATTCCTATTGCATCTGAAAGTAGAAACTCGCCCGATTACAACGGTTTCTGTATTTTTTCCCTAGGCCATTCTGGTTAAGCATTTGGAGCTACAGAATTGTGAAAAATTTTTTGCCTTCTCTACCATTTCTTGGCTTCAAACTCCCATATCTCGCGAACGGATTGACCTAACCCAAAAATTCCTATTGCATCTGAAAGTAGAAACTCGCCCGATTACAACGGTATGTGTATTTTTTCACTAGGCCATTCTGGTTAAGCGTTTGGAGCAGCAGAATTGCGAAAAATTTTTTGCCTTCCCAACCATTTCTTGTCTTCAAACTCCCATATCTCGCGAACGGATTGACGTAACCCAAAAATTCCTGTTGCATCTGAAAGTAGAAACTCGCCCGATTACAACGGTATGTGTATTTCTTCCCTAGGCCATTCTGGTTAAGCGTTTGAAGCAGCAGAATTGCGAAAAATTATTTGCCTTCTCAACCATTTCTTGGCTTCAAAGTCCCATATCTCGCGAACGGATTGACCTGACCCAAAAATTCCTATTGCATCTGAAAGTAGAAACTCGCCCGATTACAACGTTATGTGTATTTTTTCCCTAGGCCATTCTGGTTAAGCGTTTGGAGCAGCAGAATTGCGAAAAATTTTTTCCTTCTCAACCATTTCTTGGCTTCAAAGTCCCATATCTCGCGAACGGATTGACCTAACCCAAAAATTCCTATTGCATCTGAAAGTAGAAACTCGCCCGATTACAACGGTATGTGTATTTTTTCACTAGGCCATTCTGGTTAAGCGTTTGGAGCAGCAGAATTGCGAAAAATTTTTTGCCTTCCCAACCATTTCTTGTCTTCAAACTCCCATATCTCGCGAACGGATTGACGTAACCCAAAAATTCCTGTTGCATCTGAAAGTAGAAACTCGCCCGATTACAACGGTATGTGTATTTTTTCCCTAGGCCATTCTGGTTAAGCGTTTGAAGCAGCAGAATTGCGAAAAATTATTTGCCTTCTCAACCATTTCTTGGCTTCAAAGTCCCATATCTCGCGAACGGATTGACCTGACCCAAAAATTCCTATTGCATCTGAAAGTAGAAACTCGCCCGATTACAACGTTATGTGTATTTTTTCCCTAGGCCATTCTGGTTAAGCGTTTGGAGCAGCAGAATTGCGAAAAATTTTTTCCTTCTCAACCATTTCTTGGCTTCAAAGTCCCATATCTCGCGAACGGATTGACCTAACCCAAAAATTCCTATTGCATCTGAAAGTAGACACTCGCCCGATTACAACGGTATGTGTATTTTTTCCCTAGGCCATTCTGGTTAAGCGTTTGGAGCAGCAGAATTGCGAAAAATTTTTTGCCTTCTCAACCATTTCTTGTCTTCAAACTCCCATATCTCGCGAACGGATTGACGTAACCCAAAAATTCCTGTTGCATCTGAAAGTAGAAACTCGCCCGATTACAACGGTATGTGTATTTTTGCCCTAGGCCATTCTGGTTAAGCGTTTGGAGCAGCAGAATTGCGAAAAATTTTTTGCCTTCTCAACCATTTCTTGGCTTCAAAGTCCCATATCTCGCGAACGGATTGACCTAACCCAAAAATTCCTATTGCATCTGAAAGTAGAAACTCGCCCGATTACAACGGTATGTGTATTTTTTCCCTAGGCCATTCTGGTTAAGCGTTCGGAGCAGCAGAATTGCGAAAAATTTTTTGCCTTCTCAACCATTTCGTGTCTTCAAAGTCCCATATCTCGCGAACGGATTGACCTAACCCAAAAATTCCTATTGCATCTGAAAGTAGAAACTCGCCCGATTACAACGGTTTTTGTATTTTTTCCCTAGGCCATTCTGGTTAAGCGTTTGGAGTTGCAGAATTGCGAAAAATTTTTTGCCTTCTCAACCATTTCTTGGCTTCAAAGTCCCATATCTCGCGAACGGATTGACCTAACCCAAAAATTCCTATTGCATCTGAAACTAGAAACTCGCCCGATTACAACGGTATGTGTATTTTTTCCCTAGGCCATTCTGGTTAAGCGTTTGGAGCAGCAGAATTGCGAAAAATTTCTTGCCTTCTCATTCCATTTCTTGGCTTCAAAGTCCCATATCTCGCGAACGGATTGACCTAACCCAAAAATTCCTATTGCATCTGAAACTAGAAACTCGCCCGATTACAACGGTATGTGTATTTTTTCCCTAGGCCATTCTGGTTAAGCGTTTGGAGCAGCAGAATTGCGAAAAATTTCTTGCCTTCTCATTCCATTTCTTGGCTTCAAAGTCCCATATCTCGCGAACGGATTGACCTAACCCAAAAATTCCTATGGCATCTGAAAGTAGAAACTCACCCGATTACAACGGTATGTGTATTTTTTCCCTATGCCATTCTGGTTAAGCGTTTGGAGCAACAGAAGTGCGAAAAATTTGTTGTCATCTCAACCATTTCTTAGCTTCAAACTCCCATATCTCGCGAACGGATTGACGTAACCCAAAAATTCCTGTTGCATCTGAAAGTAGAATCTCGCCCGATTACAACGGTATGTGTATTTTTTCCCTAGGCCATTCTGGTTAAGCGTTTGGAGCAGCAGAATTGCGAAAAATTTTTTGCCTTCTCAACCATTTCTTGTCTTCAAACTCCCATATCTCGCGAACGGATTGACCTAACCCAAATATTCCTATTGCATCTGAAAGTAGAAACTCGCCCGATTACAACGGTATGTGTATTTTTTCCCTAGGCCATTCTGGTTAAGCGTTTGGAGCAGCAGAATTGCGAAAAATTTTTTGCCTTCTCAACCATTTCTTGTCTTCAAACTCCCATATCTCGCGAACGGATTGACCTAACCCAAAAATTCCTATTGCATCTGAAAGTAGAAACTCGCCCGATTACAACGGTTTTTGTATTTTTTCCCTGGCCATTCTGGTTAAGCGTTCGGAGCAGCAGAATTGCGAAAAATTTTTTGCCTTCTCAACCATTTCGTGTCTTCAAACTCCCATATCTCGCGAACGGATTGACCTAACCCAAAAATTCCTATTGCATCTGAAAGTAGAAACTCGCCCGATTACAACGGTTTTTGTATTTTTTCCCTAGGCCATTCTGGTTAAGCGTTTGGAGCAGCAGAATTGTGAAAAATTTTTTGCCTTCTCTACCATTTCTTGGCTTCAAACTCCCATATCTCGCGAACGGATTGACCTAACCCAAAAATTCCTATTGCATCTGAAGGTAGAAACTCGCCCGATTACAACGGTATGTGTATTTTTTCCCTAGGCCATTCTGGTTAAGCGTTTGGAGCAGCAGAATTGCGAAAAATTTTTTGCCTTCTCAACCATTTCTTGGCTTCAAACTCCCATATCTCGCGAACGGATTGACCTAACCCAAAAATTCCTGTTGCATCTGAAAGTAGAAACTCGCCCGATTACAACGGTATGTGTATTTTTTCCCTAGGCCATTCTGGTTAAGCGTTCGGAGCAGCAGAATTGCGAAAAATTTTTTGCCTTCTCAACCATTTCTTGGCTTCAAACTCCCATATCTCGCGAACGGATTGACCTAACCCAAAAATTCCTATTGCATCTGAAAGTAGAAACTCGCCCGATTACAACGGTTTTTGTATTTTTTTCCCTGGCCATTCTGGTTAAGCGTTCGGAGCAGCAGAATTGCGAAAAATTTTTTGCCTTCTCAACCATTTCGTGTCTTCAAACTCCCATATCTCGCGAACGGATTGACCTAACCCAAAAATTCCTATTGCATCTGAAAGTAGAAACTCGCCCGATTACAACGGTTTTTGTATTTTTTCCCTAGGCCATTCTGGTTAAGCGTTTGGAGCAGCAGAATTGTGAAAAATTTTTTGCCTTCTCTACCATTTCTTGGCTTCAAACTCCCATATCTCGCGAACGGATTGACCTAACCCAAAAATTCCTATTGCATCTGAAGGTAGAAACTCGCCCGATTACAACGGTATGTGTATTTTTTCCCTAGGCCATTCTGGTTAAGCGTTCGGAGCAGCGGAAATGCGAAAAATTTTTTGCCTTCTCAACCATTTCTTGTCTTCAAACTCCCATATCTCGCGAACGGATTGACCTAACTCAAAAATTCCTATTGCATCTGAAAGTAGAAACTCGCCCAATTACAACGGTTTTTGTATTTTTTCCCTAGGCCATTCTGGTTAAGCGTTTGGAGCTGCAGAATTGTGAAAAATTTTTTGCCTTCTCTACCATTTCTTGGCTTCAAACTCCCATATCTCGCGAACGGATTGACCTAACCCAAAAATTCCTATTGCATCTGAAGATAGAAACTCGCCCGATTACAACGGTATGTGTATTTTTTCCCTAGGCCATTCTGGTTAAGCGTTTGGAGCAGCAGAATTGCGAAAAATTTTTTGCCTTCTCAACCATTTCTTGGCTTCAAACTCCCATATCTCGCGAACGGATTGACCTAACCCAAAAATTCCTGTTGCATCTGAAAGTAGAAACTCGCCCGATTACAACGGTATGTGTATTTTTTCCCTAGGCCATTCTGGTTAAGCGTTCGGAGCAGCAGAATTGCGAAAAATTTTTTGCCTTCTCAACCATTACTTGGCTTCAAACTCCCATATCTCGCGAACGGATTGACCTAACCCAAAAATTCCTATTGCATCTGAAAGTAGAAACTCGCCCGATTATAACGGTATGCGTATTTTTTCCCTAGGCCATTCTGGTTAAGCGTTTGGAGCAGCAGAAGTACGAAAAATTTGTTGTCTTCTCAACCATTTCTTAGCTTCAAACTCCCATTTCTCGCGAACGGATTGACATAACCCAAAACTTCCTGTTGCATCTGAAAGTAGAAACTCGCCCGATTACAACGGTATTTGTATTTTTTCCATAGGCCATTCTGGTTAAGCGTTCGGAGCAGCAGAATTGCGAAAAATTTATTGCCTTCTCAACCATTTCTTGTCTTCAAACTCCCATATCTCGCGAACGGATTGACCTAACCCAAAAATTCCTATTGCATCTGAAAGTAGAAACTCGCCCGATTACAACGGTTTTTGTATTTTTTCCCTAGGCCATTCTGGTTAAGCATTTGGAGCTGCAGAATTGTGAAAAATTTTTTGCCTTCTCTACCATTTCTTGGCTTCAAACTCCCATATCTCGCGAACGGATTGACCTAACCCAAAAATTCCTATTGCATCTGAAAGTAGAAACTCGCCCGATTACAACGGTATGTGTATTTTTTCACTAGGCCATTCTGATTAAGCGTTTGGAGCAGCAGAATTGCGAAAAATTTTTTGCCTTCCCAACCATTTCTTGTCTTCAAACTCCCATATCTCGCGAACGGATTGACGTAACCCAAAAATTCCTGTTGCATCTGAAAGTAGAAACTTGCCCGATTACAACGGTATGTGTATTTTTTCCCTGGCCATTCTGGTTAAGCGTTCGGAGCAGCAGAATTGCGAAAAATTTTTTGCCTTCTCAACCATTTCGTGTCTTCAAACTCCCATATCTCGCGAACGGATTGACCTAACCCAAAAATTCCTATTGCATCTGAAAGTAGAAACTCGCCCGATTACAACGGTTTTTGTATTTTTTCCCTAGGCCATTCTGGTTAAGCGTTTGGAGCAGCAGAATTGTGAAAAATTTTTTGCCTTCTCTACCATTTCTTGGCTTCAAACTCCCATATCTCGCGAACGGATTGACCTAACCCAAAAATTCCTATTGCATCTGAAGGTAGAAACTCGCCCGATTACAACGGTATGTGTATTTTTTCCCTAGGCCATTCTGGTTAAGCGTTCGGAGCAGCGGAATTGCGAAAAATTTTTTGCCTTCTCAACCATTTCTTGTCTTCAAACTCCCATATCTCGCGAACGGATTGACCTAACCCAAAAATTCCTATTGCATCTGAAGGTAGAAACTCGCCCGATTACAACGGTATGTGTATTTTTTCCCTAGGCCATTCTGGTTAAGCGTTTGGAGCAGCAGAATTGCGAAAAATTTTTTGCCTTCTCAACCATTTCTTGGCTTCAAACTCCCATATCTCGCGAACGGATTGACCTAACCCAAAAATTCCTGTTGCATCTGAAAGTAGAAACTCGCCCGATTACAACGGTATGTGTATTTTTTCCCTAGGCCATTCTGGTTAAGCGTTCGGAGCAGCAGAATTGCGAAAAATTTTTTGCCTTCTCAACCATTTCTTGGCTTCAAACTCCCATATCTCGCGAACGGATTGACCTAACCCAAAAATTCCTATTGCATCTGAAAGTAGAAACTCGCCCGATTATAACGGTATGCGTATTTTTTCCCTAGGCCATTCTGGTTAAGCGTTTGGAGCAGCAGAAGTACGAAAAATTTGTTGTCTTCTCAACCATTTCTTAGCTTCAAACTCCCATTTCTCGCGAACGGATTGACATAACCCAAAACTTCCTGTTGCATCTGAAAGTAGAAACTCGCCCGATTACAACGGTATGTGTATTTTTTCCATAGGCCATTCTGGTTAAGCGTTCGGAGCAGCAGAATTGCGAAAAATTTATTGCCTTCTCAACCATTTCTTGTCTTCAAACTCCCATATCTCGCGAACGGATTGACCTAACCCAAAAATTCCTATTGCATCTGAAGGTAGAAACTCGCCCGATTACAACGGTATGTGTATTTTTTCCCTAGGCCATTCTGGTTAAGCGTTTGGAGCAGCAGAATTGCGAAAAATTTTTTGCCTTCTCAACCATTTCTTGGCTTCAAACTCCCATATCTCGCGAACGGATTGACCTAACCCAAAAATTCCTGTTGCATCTGAAAGTAGAAACTCGCCCGATTACAACGGTATGTGTATTTTTTCCCTAGGCCATTCTGGTTAAGCGTTCGGAGCAGCAGAATTGCGAAAAATTTTTTGCCTTCTCAACCATTTCTTGGCTTCAAACTCCCATATCTCGCGAACGGATTGACCTAACCCAAAAATTCCTATTGCATCTGAAAGTAGAAACTCGCCCGATTATAACGGTATGCGTATTTTTTCCCTAGGCCATTCTGGTTAAGCGTTTGGAGCAGCAGAAGTACGAAAAATTTGTTGTCTTCTCAACCATTTCTTAGCTTCAAACTCCCATTTCTCGCGAACGGATTGACATAACCCAAAACTTCCTGTTGCATCTGAAAGTAGAAACTCGCCCGATTACAACGGTATGTGTATTTTTTCCATAGGCCATTCTGGTTAAGCGTTCGGAGCAGCAGAATTGCGAAAAATTTATTGCCTTCTCAACCATTTCTTGTCTTCAAACTCCCATATCTCGCGAACGGATTGACCTAACCCAAAAATTCCTATTGCATCTGAAGGTAGAAACTCGCCCGATTACAACGGTATGTGTATTTTTTCCCTAGGCCATTCTGGTTAAGCGTTTGGAGCAGCAGAATTGCGAAAAATTTTTTGCCTTCTCAACCATTTCTTGGCTTCAAACTCCCATATCTCGCGAACGGATTGACCTAACCCAAAAATTCCTGTTGCATCTGAAAGTAGAAACTCGCCCGATTACAACGGTATGTGTATTTTTTCCCTAGGCCATTCTGGTTAAGCGTTTGGAGCAGCAGAATTGCGAAAAATTTTTTGCCTTCCCAACCATTTCTTGTCTTCAAACTCCCATATCTCGCGAACGGATTGACGTAACCCAAAAATTCCTGTTGCATCTGAAAGTAGAAACTCGCCCGATTACAACGGTATGTGTATTTTTTCCCTAGGCCATTCTGGTTAAGCGTTTGAAGCAGCAGAATTGCGAAAAATTTTTTGCCTTCTCAACATTTCTTGGCTTCAAAGTCCCATATCTCGCGAACGGATTGACCAAACCCAAAAATTCCTATTGCATCTGAAAGTAGAAACTCGCCCGATTACAACGTTATGTGTATTTTTTCCCTAGGCCATTCTGGTTAAGCGTTTGGAGCAGCAGAATTGCGAAAAATTTTTTCCTTCTCAACCATTTCTTGGCTTCAAAGTCCCATATCTCGCGAACGGATTGACCTAACCCAAAAATTCCTATTGCATCTGAAAGTAGAAACTCGCCCGATTACAACGTTATGTGTATTTTTTCCCTAGGCCATTCTGGTTAAGCGTTTGGAGCAGCAGAATTGCGAAAAATTTTTTCCTTCTCAACCATTTCTTGGCTTCAAAGTCCCATATCTCGCGAACGGATTGACCTAACCCAAAAATTCCTATTGCATCTGAAAGTAGAAACTCGCCCGATTACAACGGTTTTTGTATTTTTTCCCTAGGCCATTCTGGTTAAGCGTTTGGAGCAGCAGAATTGCGAAAAATTTTTTGCCTTCTCAACCATTTCGTGTCTTCAAAGTCCCATATCTCGCGAACGGATTGACCTAACCCAAAAATTCCTATTGCATCTGAAAGTAGAAACTCGCCCGATTACAACGGTTTTTGTATTTTTTCCCTAGGCCATTCTGGTTAAGCGTTTGGAGCTGCAGAATTGCGAAAAATTTTTTGCCTTCTCAACCATTTCTTGGCTTCAAAGTCCCATATCTCGCGAACGGATTGTCCTAACCCAAAAATTCCTATTGCATCTGAAAGTAGAAACTCGCCCGATTACAACGGTTTTTGTATTTTTTCCCTGGCCATTCTGGTTAAGCGTTCGGAGCAGCAGAATTGCGAAAAATTTTTTGCCTTCTCAACCATTTCGTGTCTTCAAACTCCCATATCTCGCGAACGGATTGACCTAACCCAAAAATTCCTATTGCATCTGAAAGTAGAAACTCGCCCGATTACAACGGTTTTTGTATTTTTTCCCTAGGCCATTCTGGTTAAGCGTTTGGAGCAGCAGAATTGTGAAAAATTTTTTGCCTTCTCTACCATTTCTTGGCTTCAAACTCCCATATCTCGCGAACGGATTGACCTAACCCAAAAATTCCTATTGCATCTGAAGGTAGAAACTCGCCCGATTACAACGGTATGTGTATTTTTTCCCTAGGCCATTCTGGTTAAGCGTTCGGAGCAGCGGAAATGCTAAAAATTTTTTGCCTTCTCAACCATTTCTTGTCTTCAAACTCCCATATCTCGCGAACGGATTGACCTAACTCAAAAATTCCTATTGCATCTGAAAGTAGAAACTCGCCCAATTACAACGGTTTTTGTATTTTTTCCCTAGGCCATTCTGGTTAAGCGTTTGGAGCTGCAGAATTGTGAAAAATTTTTTGCCTTCTCTACCATTTCTTGGCTTCAAACTCCCATATCTCGCGAACGGATTGACCTAACCCAAAAATTCCTATTGCATCTGAAGGTAGAAACTCGCCCGATTACAACGGTATGTGTATTTTTTCCCTAGGCCATTCTGGTTAAGCGTTTGGAGCAGCAGAATTGCGAAAAATTTTTTGCCTTCTCAACCATTTCTTGGCTTCAAACTCCCATATCTCGCGAACGGATTGACCTAACCCAAAAATTCCTGTTGCATCTGAAAGTAGAAACTCGCCCGATTACAACGGTATGTGTATTTTTTCCCTAGGCCATTCTGGTTAAGCGTTCGGAGCAGCAGATTTGCGAAAAATTTTTTGCCTTCTCAACCATTTCTTGGCTTCAAACTCCCATATCTCGCGAACGGATTGACCTAACCCAAAAATTCCTATTGCATCTGAAAGTAGAAACTCGCCCGATTATAACGGTATGCGTATTTTTTCCCTAGGCCATTCTGGTTAAGCGTTTGGAGCAGCAGAAGTACGAAAAATTTGTTGTCTTCTCAACCATTTCTTAGCTTCAAACTCCCATTTCTCGCGAACGGATTGACATAACCCAAAACTTCCTGTTGCATCTGAAAGTAGAAACTCGCCCGATTACAACGGTATGTGTATTTTTTCCATAGGCCATTCTGGTTAAGCGTTCGGAGCAGCAGAATTGCGAAAAATTTATTGCCTTCTCAACCATTTCTTGTCTTCAAACTCCCATATCTCGCGAACGGATTGACCTAACCCAAAAATTCCTATTGCATCTGAAAGTAGAAACTCGCCCGATTACAACGGTTTTTGTATTTTTTCCCTAGGCCATTCTGGTTAAGCGTTTGGAGCAGCAGAATTGCGAAAAATTTTTTGCCTTCCCAACCATTTCTTGTCTTCAAACTCCCATATCTCGCGAACGGATTGACGTAACCCAAAAATTCCTGTTGCATCTGAAAGTAGAAACTCGCCCGATTACAACGGTATGTGTATTTTTTCCCTAGGCCATTCTGGTTAAGCGTTTGGAGCAGCAGAATTGCGAAAAATTTTTTGCCTTCCCAACCATTTCTTGTCTTCAAACTCCCATATCTCGCGAACGGATTGACGTAACCCAAAAATTCCTGTTGCATCTGAAAGTAGAAACTCGCCCGATTACAACGGTATGTGTATTTTTTCCCTAGGCCATTCTGGTTAAGCGTTTGAAGCAGCAGAATTGCGAAAAATTTTTTGCCTTCTCAACCATTTCTTGGCTTCAAAGTCCCATATCTCGCGAACGGATTGACCTAACCCAAAAATTCCTATTGCATCTGAAAGTAGAAACTCGCCCGATTACAACGTTATGTGTATTTTTTCCCTAGGCCATTCTGGTTAAGCGTTTGGAGCAACAGAATTGCGAAAAATTTTTTCCTTCTCAACCATTTCTTGGCTTCAAAGTCCCATATCTCGCGAACGGATTGACCTAACCCAAAAATTCCTATTGCATCTGAAAGTAGAAACTCGCCCGATTACAACGGTATTTGTATTTTTTCCCTAGGCCATTCTGGTTAAGCGTTTGGAGCAGCAGAATTGCGAAAAATTTTTTGCCATCTCAACCATTTCTTGTCTTCAAACTCCCATATCTCGCGAACGGATTGACGTAACCCAAAAATTCCTGTTGCATCTGAAAGTAGAAACTCGCCCGATTACAACGGTATGTGTATTTTTTCCCTAGGCCATTCTGGTTAAGCGTTCGGAGCAGCAGAATTGCGAAAAATTTTTTGCCTTCTCAACCATTTCGTGTCTTCAAAGTCCCATATCTCGCGAACGGATTGACCTAACCCAAAAATTCCTATTGCATCTGAAAGTAGAAACTCGCCCGATTACAACGGTTTTTGTATTTTTTCCCTAGGCCATTCTGGTTAAGCGTTTGGAGCTGCAGAATTGCGAAAAATTTTTTGCCTTCTCAACCATTTCTTGGCTTCAAAGTCCCATATCTCGCGAACGGATTGACCTAACCCAAAAATTCCTATTGCATCTGAAACTAGAAACTCGCCCGATTACAACGGTATGTGTATTTTTTCCCTAGGCCATTCTGGTTAAGCGTTTGGAGCAGCAGAATTGCGAAAAATTTCTTGCCTTCTCATTCCATTTCTTGGCTTCAAAGTCCCATATCTCGCGAACGGATTGACCTAACCCAAAAATTCCTATTGCATCTGAAACTAGAAACTCGCCCGATTACAACGGTATGTGTATTTTTTCCCTAGGCCATTCTGGTTAAGCGTTTGGAGCAGCAGAATTGCGAAAAATTTCTTGCCTTCTCATTCCATTTCTTGGCTTCAAAGTCCCATATCTCGCGAACGGATTGACCTAACCCAAAAATTCCTATGGCATCTGAAAGTAGAAACTCACCCGATTACAACGGTATGTGTATTTTTTCCCTATGCCATTCTGGTTAAGCGTTTGGAGCAACAGAAGTGCGAAAAATTTGTTGTCTTCTCAACCATTTCTTAGCTTCAAACTCCCATATCTCGCGAACGGATTGACGTAACCCAAAAATTCCTGTTGCATCTGAAAGTAGAATCTCGCCCGATTACAACGGTATGTGTATTTTTTCCCTAGGCGATTCTGGTTAAGCGTTTGGAGCAGCAGAATTGCGAAAAATTTTTTGCCTTCTCAACCATTTCTTGTCTTCAAACTCCCATATCTCGCGAACGGATTGACCTAACCCAAATATTCCTATTGCATCTGAAAGTAGAAACTCGCCCGATTACAACGGTATGTGTATTTTTTCCCTAGGCCATTCTGGTTAAGCGTTTGGAGCAGCAGAATTGCGAAAAATTTTTTGCCTTCTCAACCATTTCTTGTCTTCAAACTCCCATATCTCGCGAACGGATTGACCTAACCCAAAAATTCCTATTGCATCTGAAAGTAGAAACTCGCCTGATTACAACGGTTTTTGTATTTTTTCCCTGGCCATTCTGGTTAAGCGTTCGGAGCAGCAGAATTGCGAAAAATTTTTTGCCTTCTCAACCATTTCGTGTCTTCAAACTCCCATATCTCGCGAACGGATTGACCTAACCCAAAAATTCCTATTGCATCTGAAAGTAGAAACTCGCCCGATTACAACGGTTTTTGTATTTTTTCCCTAGGCCATTCTGGTTAAGCGTTTGGAGCAGCAGAATTGTGAAAAATTTTTTGCCTTCTCTACCATTTCTTGGCTTCAAAGTCCCATATCTCGCGAACGGATTGACCTAACCCAAAAATTCCTATTGCATCTGAAAGTAGAAACTCGCCCGATTACAACGGTTTTTGTATTTTTTCCCTAGGCCATTCTGGTTAAGCGTTTGGAGCTGCAGAATTGCGAAAAATTTTTTGCCTTCTCAACCATTTCTTGGCTTCAAAGTCCCATATCTCGCGAACGGATTGACCTAACCCAAAAATTCCTATTGCATCTGAAACTAGAAACTCGCCCGATTACAACGGTATGTGTATTTTTTCCCTAGGCCATTCTGGTTAAGCGTTTGGAGCAGCAGAATTGCGAAAAATTTCTTGCCTTCTCATTCCATTTCTTGGCTTCAAAGTCCCATATCTCGCGAACGGATTGACCTAACCCAAAAATTCCTATTGCATCTGAAACTAGAAACTCGCCCGATTACAACGGTATGTGTATTTTTTCCCTAGGCCATTCTGGTTAAGCGTTTGGAGCAGCAGAATTGCGAAAAATTTCTTGCCTTCTCATTCCATTTCTTGGCTTCAAAGTCCCATATCTCGCGAACGGATTGACCTAACCCAAAAATTCCTATGGCATCTGAAAGTAGAAACTCACCCGATTACAACGGTATGTGTATTTTTTCCCTATGCCATTCTGGTTAAGCGTTTGGAGCAGCAGAATTGCGAAAAATTTCTTGCCTTCTCATTCCATTTCTTGGCTTCAAAGTCCCATATCTCGCGAACGGATTGACCTAACCCAAAAATTCCTATGGCATCTGAAAGTAGAAACTCACCCGATTACAACGGTATGTGTATTTTTTCCCTATGCCATTCTGGTTAAGCGTTTGGAGCAACAGAAGTGCGAAAAATTTGTTGTCTTCTCAACCATTTCTTAGCTTCAAACTCCCATATCTCGCGAACGGATTGACGTAACCCAAAAATTCCTGTTGCATCTGAAAGTAGAATCTCGCCCGATTACAACGGTATGTGTATTTTTTCCCTAGGCGATTCTGGTTAAGCGTTTGGAGCAGCAGAATTGCGAAAAATTTTTTGCCTTCTCAACCATTTCTTGTCTTCAAACTCCCATATCTCGCGAACGGATTGACCTAACCCAAATATTCCTATTGCATCTGAAAGTAGAAACTCGCCCGATTACAACGGTATGTGTATTTTTTCCCTAGGCCATTCTGGTTAAGCGTTTGGAGCAGCAGAATTGCGAAAAATTTTTTGCCTTCTCAACCATTTCTTGTCTTCAAACTACCATATCTCGCGAACGGATTGACCTAACCCAAAAATTCCTATTGCATCTGAAAGTAGAAACTCGCCTGATTACAACGGTTTTTGTATTTTTTCCCTGGCCATTCTGGTTAAGCGTTCGGAGCAGCAGAATTGCGAAAAATTTTTTGCCTTCTCAACCATTTCGTGTCTTCAAACTCCCATATCTCGCGAACGGATTGACCTAACCCAAAAATTCCTATTGCATCTGAAAGTAGAAACTCGCCCGATTACAACGGTTTTTGTATTTTTTCCCTAGGCCATTCTGGTTAAGCGTTTGGAGCAGCAGAATTGTGAAAAATTTTTTGCCTTCTCTACCATTTCTTGGCTTCAAAGTCCCATATCTCGCGAACGGATTGACCTAACCCAAAAATTCCTATTGCATCTGAAAGTAGAAACTCGCCCGATTACAACGTTATGTGTATTTTTTCCCTAGGCCATTCTGGTTAAGCGTTTGGAGCAGCAGAATTGCGAAAAATTTTTTGCCTTCTCAACCATTTCTTGTCTTCAAACTCCCATATCTCGCGAACGGATTGACGTAACCCAAAAATTCCTGTTGCATCTGAAAGTAGAAACTCGCCCGATTACAACGGTTTTTGTATTTTTTCCCTAGGCCATTCTGGTTAAGCGTTTGGAGCTGCAGAATTGCGAAAAATTTTTTGCCTTCTCTACCATTTCTTGGCTTCAAACTCCCATATCTCGCGAACGGATTGACCTAACCCAAAAATTCCTATTGCATCTGAAAGTAGAAACTCGCCCGATTACAACGGTATGTGTATTTTTTCCCTAGGCCATTCTGGTTAAGCGTTTGGAGCAGCAGAATTGCGAAAAATTTTTTGCCTTCTCAACCATTTCTTGTCTTCAAACTCCCATATCTCGCGAACGGATTGACGTAACCCAAAAATTCCTGTTGCATCTGAAAGTAGAAACTCGCCCGATTACAACGGTATGTGTATTTTTGCCCTAGGCCATTCTGGTTAAGCGTTTGGAGCAGCAGAATTGCGAAAATTTTTTGCCTTCTCAACCATTTCTTGGCTTCAAAGTCCCATATCTCGCGAACGGATTGACCTAACCCAAAAATTCCTATTGCATCTGAAACTAGAAACTCGCCCGATTACAACGGTATGTGTATTTTTTCCCTAGGCCATTCTGGTTAAGCGTTTGGAGCAGCAGAATTGCGAAAAATTTCTTGCCTTCTCATTCCATTTCTTGGCTTCAAAGTCCCATATCTCGCGAACGGATTGACCTAACCCAAAAATTCCTATTGCATCTGGAACTAGAAACTCGCCCGATTACAACGGTATGTGTATTTTTTCCCTAGGCCATTCTGGTTAAGCGTTTGGAGCAGCAGAATTGCGAAAAATTTCTTGCCTTCTCATTCCATTTCATGGCTTCAAAGTCCCATATCTCGCGAACGGATTGACCTAACCCAAAAATTCCTATGGCATCTGAAAGTAGAAACTCACCCGATTACAACGGTATGTGTATTTTTTCCCTATGCCATTCTGGTTAAGCGTTTGGAGCAGCTGAATTGCGAAAAATTTCTTGCCTTCTCATTCCATTTCTTGGCTTCAAAGTCCCATATCTCGCGAACGGATTGACCTAACCCAAAAATTCCCATGGCATCTGAAAGTAGAAACTCACCCGATTACAACGGTATGTGTATTTTTTCCCTATGCCATTCTGGTTAAGCGTTTGGAGCAACAGAAGTGCGAAAAATTTGTTGTCTTCTCAACCATTTCTTAGCTTCAAACTCCCATATCTCGCGAACGGATTGACCTAACCCAAAAATTCCTATGGCATCTGAAAGTAGAAACTCACCCGATTACAACGGTATGTGTATTTTTTCCCTAGGCCATTCTGGTTAAGCGTTTGGAGCAGCAGAATTGCGAAAAATTTCTTGCCTTCTCATTCCATTTCTTGGCTTCAAAGTCCCATATCTCGCGAACGGATTGACCTAACCCAAAAATTCCTATGGCATCTGAAAGTAGAAACTCACCCGATTACAACGGTATGTGTATTTTTTCCCTATGCCATTCTGGTTAAGCGTTTGGAGCAACAGAAGTGCGAAAAATTTGTTGTCTTCTCAACCATTTCTTAGCTTCAAACTCCCATATCTCGCGAACGGATTGACGTAACCCAAAAATTCCTGTTGCATCTGAAAGTAGAATCTCGCCCGATTACAACGGTATGTGTATTTTTTCCCTAGGCGATTCTGGTTAAGCGTTTGGAGCAGCAGAATTGCGAAAAATTTTTTGCCTTCTCAACCATTTCTTGTCTTCAAACTCCCATATCTCGCGAACGGATTGACCTAACCCAAATATTCCTATTGCATCTGAAAGTAGAAACTCGCCCGATTACAACGGTATGTGTATTTTTTCCCTAGGCCATTCTGGTTAAGCGTTTGGAGCAGCAGAATTGCGAAAAATTTTTTGCCTTCTCAACCATTTCTTGTCTTCAAACTACCATATCTCGCGAACGGATTGACCTAACCCAAAAATTCCTATTGCATCTGAAAGTAGAAACTCGCCTGATTACAACGGTTTTTGTATTTTTTCCCTGGCCATTCTGGTTAAGCGTTCGGAGCAGCAGAATTGCGAAAAATTTTTTGCCTTCTCAACCATTTCGTGTCTTCAAACTCCCATATCTCGCGAACGGATTGACCTAACCCAAAAATTCCTATTGCATCTGAAAGTAGAAACTCGCCCGATTACAACGGTTTTTGTATTTTTTCCCTAGGCCATTCTGGTTAAGCGTTTGGAGCAGCAGAATTGTGAAAAATTTATTGCCTTCTCTACCATTTCTTGGCTTCAAAGTCCCATATCTCGCGAACGGATTGACCTAACCCAAAAATTCCTATTGCATCTGAAGTAGAAACTCGCCCGATTACAACGTTATGTGTATTTTTTCCCTAGGCCATTCTGGTTAAGCGTTTGGAGCAGCAGAATTGCGAAAATTTTTTGCCTTCTCACCATTTCTTGTCTTCAAAACTCCCATATCTCGCGAACGGATTGACGTAACCCAAAAATTCCTGTTGCATCTGAAAGTAGAAACTCGCCCGATTACAACGGTTTTTGTATTTTTTCCCTAGGGCCATTCTGGTTAAGCGTTTGGAGCTGCAGAATTGCGAAAATTTTTTGCCTTCTCTACCATTTCTTGGCTTCAAACTCCCATATCTCGCGAACGGATTGACCTAACCCAAAAATTCCTATTGCATCTGAAAGTAGAAACTCGCCCGATTACAACGGTTATGTGTATTTTTTTCCCTAGGCCATTCTGGTTAAGCGTTTGGAGCAGCAGAATTGCGAAAAATTTTTTGCCTTCTCAACCATTTCTTGTCTTCAAACTCCCATATCTCGCGAACGGATTGACGTAACCCAAAAATTCCTGTTGCATCTGAAAGTAGAAACTCGCCCGATTACAACGGTATGTGTATTTTTGCCCTAGGCCCATTCTGGTTAAGCGTTTGGAGCAGCAGAATTGCGAAAAATTTTTTGCCTTCTCAACCATTTCTTGGCTTCAAAGTCCCATATCTCGCGAACGGATTGACCTAACCCAAAAATTCCTATTGCATCTGAAACTAGAAACTCGCCCGATTACAACGGTATGTGTATTTTTTCCCTAGGCCATTCTGGTTAAGCGTTTGGAGCAGCAGAATTGCGAAAAATTTCTTGCCTTCTCATTCCATTTCTTGGCTTCAAAGTCCCATATCTCGCGAACGGATTGACCTAACCCAAAAATTCCTATTGCATCTGGAACTAGAAACTCGCCCGATTACAACGGTATGTGTATTTTTTCCCTAGGCCATTCTGGTTAAGCGTTTGGAGCAGCAGAATTGCGAAAAATTTCTTGCCTTCTCATTCCATTTCATGGCTTCAAAGTCCCATATCTCGCGAACGGATTGACCTAACCCAAAATTCCTATGGCATCTGAAAGTAGAAACTCACCCGATTACAACGGTATGTGTATTTTTTCCCTATGCCATTCTGGTTAAGCGTTTGGAGCAGCTGAATTGCGAAAAATTTCTTGCCTTCTCATTCCATTTCTTGGCTTCAAAGTCCCATATCTCGCGAACGGATTGACCTAACCCAAAAATTCCCATGGCATCTGAAAGTAGAAACTCACCCGATTACAACGGTATGTGTATTTTTTCCCTATGCCATTCTGGTTAAGCGTTTGGAGCAACAGAAGTGCGAAAAATTTGTTGTCTTCTCAACCATTTCTTAGCTTCAAACTCCCATATCTCGCGAACGGATTGACGTAACCCAAAAATTCCTGTTGCATCTGAAGTAGAATCTCGCCCGATTACAACGGTATGTGTATTTTTTCCCTAGGCCATTCTGGTTAAGCGTTTGGAGCAGCAGAATTGCGAAAAAATTTTTTGCCTTCTCAACCATTTCTTGTCTTCAAACTCCCATATCTCGCGAACGGATTGACCTAACCCAAATATTCCTATTGCATCTGAAAGTAGAAACTCGCCCGATTACAACGGTATGTGTATTTTTTCCCTAGGCCATTCTGGTTAAGCGTTTGGAGCAGCAGAATTGCGAAAAATTTTTTTGCCTTCTCAACCATTTCTTGTCTTCAAACTCCCATATCTCGCGAACGGATTGACCTAACCCAAAAATTCCTATTGCATCTGAAAGTAGAAACTCGCCTGATTACAACGGTTTTTGTATTTTTTCCCTGGCCATTCTGGTTAAGCGTTCGGAGCAGCAGAATTGCGAAAAATTTTTTGCCTTCTCAACCATTTCGTGTCTTCAAACTCCCATATCTCGCGAACGGATTGACCTAACCCAAAAATTCCTATTGCATCTGAAAGTAGAAACTCGCCCGATTACAACGGTTTTTGTATTTTTTCCCTAGGCCATTCTGGTTAAGCGTTTGGAGCAGCAGAATTGCGAAAAATTTTTTGCCTTCTCAACCATTTCTTGTCTTCAAACTCCCATATCTCGCGAACGGATTGACCTAACCCAAATATTCCTATTGCATCTGAAAGTAGAAACTCGCCCGATTACAACGGTATGTGTATTTTTTCCCTAGGCCATTCTGGTTAAGCGTTTGGAGCAGCAGAATTGCGAAAAATTTTTTGCCTTCTCAACCATTTCTTGTCTTCAAACTCCCATATCTCGCGAACGGATTGACCTAACCCAAAAATTCCTATTGCATCTGAAAGTAGAAACTCGCCTGATTACAACGGTTTTTGTATTTTTTCCCTGGCCATTCTGGTTAAGCGTTCGGAGCAGCAGAATTGCGAAAAATTTTTTGCCTTCTCAACCATTTCGTGTCTTCAAACTCCCATATCTCGCGAACGGATTGACCTAACCCAAAAATTCCTATTGCATCTGAAAGTAGAAACTCGCCCGATTACAACGGTTTTTGTATTTTTTCCCTAGGCCATTCTGGTTAAGCGTTTGGAGCAGCAGAATTGTGAAAAATTTTTTGCCTTCTCTACCATTTCTTGGCTTCAAACTCCCATATCTCGCGAACGGATTGACATAACCCAAAAATTCCTGTTGCATCTGAAAGTAGAAACTCGCCCGATTACAACGGTATGTGTATTTTTTCCCTAGGCCATTCTGGTTAAGCGTTCGGAGCAGCGGAATTGCGAAAAATTTTTTGCCTTCTCAACCATTTCTTGTCTTCAAACTCCCATATCTCGCGAACGGATTGACGTAACCCAAAAATTCCTGTTGCATCTGAAAGTAGAAACTCGCCCGATTACAACGGTATGTGTATTTTTGCCCTAGGCCATTCTGGTTAAGCGTTTGGAGCAGCAGAATTGCGAAAAATTATTTGCCTTCTCACCATTTCTTGGCTTCAAAGTCCCATATCTCGCGAACGGATTGACCTAACCCAAAAATTCCTATTGCATCTGAAAGTAGAAACTCGCCCGATTACAACGGTATGTGTATTTTTTCCCTAGGCCATTCTGGTTAAGCGTTCGGAGCAGCAGAATTGCGAAAAATTTTTTGCCCTTCTCAACCATTTCGTGTCTTCAAAGTCCCAAATCTCGCGAACGGATTGACCTAACCCAAAAATTCCTATTGCATCTGAAAAGTAGAAACTCGCCCGATTACAACGGTTTTTTGTATTTTTTCCCTAGGCCATTCTGGTTAAGCGTTTGGAGCTGCAGAATTGCGAAAAATTTTTTGCCTTCTCAACCATTTCTTGGCTTCAAAGTCCCATATCTCGCGAACGGATTGACCTAACCCAAAATTCCTATTGCATCTGAAACTAGAAACTCGCCCGATTACAACGGTATGTGTATTTTTTCCCTAGGCCATTCTGTTAAGCGTTTGGAGCAGCAGAATTGCGAAAAATTTCTTGCCTTCTCATTCCAATTCTTGGCTTCAAAGTCCCATATCTCGCGAACGGATTGACCTAACCCAAAAATTCCTATTGCATCGGAAACTAGAAACTCGCCCGATTACAACGGTATGTGTATTTTTTCCCTAGGCCATTCTGGTTAAGCGTTTGCAGCAGCAGAATTGCGAAAAATTTCTTGCCTTCTCATTCCATTTCTTGGCTTCAAAGTCCCATATCTCGCGAACGGATTGACCTAACCCAAAAATTCCTATTGCATCTGAAGGTAGAAACTCGCCCCGATTACAACGGTATGTGTATTCTTTCCCTAGGCCATTCTGGTTAAGCGTTTGGAGCAGCAGAATTGCGAAAAATTTTTGCCTTCTCAACCATTTCTTGGCTTCAAACTCCCATATGTCGCGAACGGATTGACCTAACCCAAAAAATTCCTATTGCGTCTGAAAGTAGAAACTCGCCCGATTACAACGGTTTTTGTATTTTTTTCCCCTGGCCATTCTGGTTAAGCGTTCGGAGCAGCAGAATTGCGAAAAATTTTTTGCCCTTCTCAACCATTTCGTGTCTTCAAACTCCCATATCTCGCGAACGGATTGACCTAACCCAAAAATTCCTATTGCATCTGAAAGTAGAAACTCGCCCGATTACAACGGTTTTTGTATTTTTTCCCTAGGCCATTCTGGTTAGCGTTTGGAGCAGCAGAATTGTGAAAAATTTTTTTGCCTTCTCTACCATTTCTTGGCTTCAAACTCCCATATCTCGCGAACGGATTGACCTAACCCAAAAATTCCTATTGCATCTGAAGGTAGAAACTCGCCCGATTACAACGGTATGTGTATTTTTTCCCTAGGCCATTCTGGTTAAGCGTTTGGGGCAGCAGAATTGCGAAAAATTTTTTGCCTTCTCAACCATTTCTTGGCTTCAAACTCCCATATCTCGCGAACGGATTGACCTAACCCAAAATTCCTATTGCATCTGAAAGTAGAAACTCGCCCGATTATAACGGTATGCGTATTTTTTCCCTAGGCCATTCTGGTTAAGCGTTTGGAGCAGCAGAAGTACGAAAAATTTGTTGTCTTCTCAACCATTTCTTAGCTTCAAACTCCCATTTCTCGCGAACGGATTGACATAACCCAAAAATTCCTGTTGCATCTGAATGTAGAAACTCGCCCGATTACAACGGTGTATGTGTATTTTTTCCCTAGGCCATTCTGGTTAAGCGTTCGGAGCAGCGGAATTGCGAAAAATTTTTTGCCTTCTCAACCATTTCTTGTCTTCAAACTCCCATATCTCGCGAACGGATTGACCTAACCCAAAAATTCCTATTGCATCTGAAAGTAGAAACTCGCCCAATTACAACGGTTTTTGTATTATTTCCCTAGGCCATTCTGGTTAAGCGTTTGGAGCTGCAGAATTGTGAAAAATTTTTTGCCTTCTCTACCATTTCTTGGCTTCAAACTCCCATATCTCGCGAACGGATTGACCTAACCCAAAAATTCCTATTGCATCTGAAGGTAGAAACTCGCCCGATTACAACGGTACGTGTATTTTTTCCCTAGGCCATTCTGGTTAAGCGTTTGGAGCAGCAGAATTGCGAAAAATTTTTTGCCTTCTCAACCATTTCTTGGCTTCAAACTCCCATATCTCGCGAACGGATTGACCTAACCCAAAAATTCCTGTTGCATCTGAAAGTAGAAACTCGCCCGATTACAACGGTATGTTTATTTTTTCCCTAGGCCATTCTGGTTAAGCGTTCGGAGCAGCAGAATTGCGAAAAATTTTTTGCCTTCTCAACCATTTCTTGGCTTCAAACTCCCATATCTCGCGAACGGATTGACCTAACCCAAAAATTCCTATTGCATCTGAAAGTAGAAACTCGCCCGATTATAACGGTATGCGTATTTTTTCCCTAGGCCATTCTGGTTAAGCGTTTGGAGCAGCAGAAGTACGAAAAATTTGTTGTCTTCTCAACCATTTCTTAGCTTCAAACTCCCATTTCTCGCGAACGGATTGACATAACCCAAAAATTCCTGTTGCATCTGAAAGTAGAAACTCGCCCGATTACAACGGTATGTGTATTTTTTCCCTAGGCCATTCTGGTTAAGCGTTCGGAGCAGCAGAATTGCGAAAAATTTTTTGCCTTCTCAACCATTTCTTGTCTTCAAACTCCCATATCTCGCGAACGGATTGACCTAACCCAAAAATTCCTATTGCATCTGAAAGTAGAAACTCGCCCGATTACAACGGTTTTTGTACTTTTTCCCTAGGCCATTCTGGTTAAGCATTTGGAGCTGCAGAATTGTGAAAAATTTTTTGCCTTCTCTACCATTTCTTGGCTTCAAACTCCCATATCTCGCGAACGGATTGACCTAACCCAAAAATTCCTGTTGCATCTGAAAGTAGAAACTCGCCCGATTACAACGGTATGTGTATTTTTTCACTAGGCCATTCTGGTTAAGCGTTTGGAGCAGCAGAATTGCGAAAAATTTTTTGCCTTCCCAACCATTTCTTGTCTTCAAACTCCCATATCTCGCGAACGGATTGACGTAACCCAAAAATTCCTGTTGCATCTGAAAGTAGAAACTCGCCCGATTACAACGGTATGTGTATTTTTTCCCTAGGCCATTCTGGTTAAGCGTTTGAAGCAGCAGAATTGCGAAAAATTTTTTGCCTTCTCAACCATTTCTTGGCTTCAAAGTCCCATATCTCGCGAACGGATTGACCTAACCCAAAAATTCCTATTGCATCTGAAAGTAGAAACTCGCCCGATTACAGCGTTATGTGTATTTTTTCCCTAGGCCATTCTGGTTAAGCGTTTGGAGCAGCAGAATTGCGAAAAATTTTTTGCCTTCTCAACCATTTCTTGTCTTCAAACTCCCATATCTCGCGAACGGATTGACGTAACCCAAAAATTCCTGTTGCATCTGAAAGTAGAAACTCGCCCGATTACAACGGTATGTGTATTTTTGCCCTAGGCCATTCTGGTTAAGCGTTTGGAGCAGCAGAATTGCGAAAAATTTTTTGCCTTCCCAACCATTTCTTGGCTTCAAAGTCCCATATCTCGCGAACGGATTGACCTAACCCAAAAATTCCTATTGCATCTGAAAGCAGAAACTCGCCCGATTACAACGGTATGTGTATTTTTTCCCTAGGCCATTCTGGTTAAGCGTTCGGAGCAGCAGAATTGCGAAAAATTTTTTGCCTTCTCAACCATTTCGTGTCTTCAAAGTCCCATATCTCGCGAACGGATTGACCTAACCCAAAAATTCCTATTGCATCTGAAAGTAGAAACTCGCCCGATTACAACGGTTTTTGTATTTTTTCCCTAGGCCATTCTGGTTAAGCGTTTGGAGCTGCAGAATTGCGAAAAATTTTTTGCCTTCTCAACCATTTCTTGGCTTCAAAGTCCCATATCTCGCGAACGGATTGACCTAACCCAAAAATTCCTATTGCATCTGAAACTAGAAACTCGCCCGATTACAACGGTATGTGTATTTTTTCCCTAGGCCATTCTGGTTAAGCGTTTGGAGCAGCAGAATTGCGAAAAATTTCTTGCCTTCTCATTCCATTTCTTGGCTTCAAAGTCCCATATCTCGCGAACGGATTGACCTAACCCAAAAATTCCTATTGCATCTGAAACTAGAAACTCGCCCGATTACAAAGGTATGTGTATTTTTTCCCTAGGCCATTCTGGTTAAGCATTTGGAGCAGCAGAATTGCGAAAAATTTCTTGCCTTCTCATTCCATTTCTTGGCTTCAAACTCCCATATCTCGCGAACGGATTGACCTAACCCAAAAATTCCTATTGCATCTGAAAGTAGAAACTCGCCCGATTACAACGGTTTTTGTATTTTTTCCCTAGGCCATTCTGGTTAAGCGTTTGGAGCAGCAGAAGTACGAAAAATTTGTTGTCTTCTCAACCATTTCTTAGCTTCAAACTCCCACTTCTCGCGAACGGATTGACATAACCCAAAAATTCCTGTTGCACCTGAAAGTAGAAACTCGCCCGATTACAACGGTATGTGTATTTTTTCCCTAGGCCATTCTGGTTAAGCGTTCGGAGCAGCGGAATTGCGAAAAATTTTTTGCCTTCACAACCATTTCTTGTCTTCAAACTCCCATATCTCGCGAACGAATTGACCTAACCCAAAAATTCCTATTGCATCTGAAAGTAGAAACTCGCCCAATTACAACGGTTTTTGTATTATTTCCCTAGGCCATTCTGGTTAAGCGTTTGGAGCTGCAGAATTGTGAAAAATTTTTTGCCTTCTCTACCATTTCTTGGCTTCAAACTCCCATATCTCGCGAACGGATTGACCTAACCCAAAAATTCCTATTGCATCTGAAGGTAGAAACTCGCCCGATTACAACGGTATGTGTATTTTTTCCCTAGGCCATTCTGGTTAAGCGTTTGGAGCAGCAGAATTGCGAAAAATTTTTTGCCTTCTCAACCATTTCTTGGCTTCAAACTCCCATATCTCGCGAACGGATTGACCTAACCCAAAAATTCCTATTGCATCTGAAGGTAGAAACTCGCCCGATTACAACGGTATGTGTATTTTTTCCCTAGGCCATTCTGGTTAAGCGTTCGGAGCAGTAGAATTGCGAAAAATTTTTTTCCTTCTCAACCATTTCTTGGCTTCAAACTCCCATATCTCGCGAACGGATTGACCTAACCCAAAAATTCCTATTGCATCTGAAAGTAGAAACTCGCCCGATTATAAAGGTATGCGTATTTTTTCCCTAGGCCATTCTGGTTAAGCGTTTGGAGCAGCAGAAGTACGAAAAATTTGTTGTCTTCTCAACCATTTCTTAGCTTCAAACTCCCACTTCTCGCGAACGGATTGACATAACCCAAAAATTCCTGTTGCATCTGAAAGTAGAAACTCGCCCGATTACAACGGTATGTGTATTTTTTCCCTAGGCCATTCTGGTTAAGCGTTCGGAGCAGCGGAATTGCGAAAAATTTTTTGCCTTCACAACCATTTCTTGTCTTCAAACTCCCATATCTCGCGAACGGATTGACCTAACCCAAAAATTCCTATTGCATCTGAAAGTAGAAACTCGCCCAATTACAACGGTTTTTGTATTATTTCCCTAGGCCATTCTGGTTAAGCGTTTGGAGCTGCAGAATTGTGAAAAATTTTTTGCCTTCTCTACCATTTCTTGGCTTCAAACTCCCATATCTCGCGAACGGATTGACCTAACCCAAAAATTCCTATTGCATCTGAAGGTAGAAACTCGCCCGATTACAACGGTATATGTATTTTTTCCCTAGGCCATTCTGGTTAAGCGTTTGGAGCAGCAGAATTGCGAAAAATTTTTTGCCTTCTCAACCATTTCTTGGCTTCAAACTCCCATATCTCGCGAACGGATTGACCTAACCCAAAAATTCCTATTGCATCTGAAAGCAGAAACTCGCCCGATTACAACGGTATGTGTATTTTTTCCCTAGGCCATTCTGGTTAAGCGTTCGGAGCAGCAGAATTGCGAAAAATTTTTTGCCTTCTCAACCATTTCGTGTCTTCAAAGTCCCATATCTCGCGAACGGATTGACCTAACCCAAAAATTCCTATTGCATCTGAAAGTAGAAACTCGCCCGATTACAACGGTTTTTGTATTTTTTCCCTAGGCCATTCTGGTTAAGCGTTTGGAGCTGCAGAATTGCGAAAAATTTTTTGCCTTCTCAACCATTTCTTGGCTTCAAAGTCCCATATCTCGCGAACGGATTGACCTAACCCAAAAATTCCTATTGCATCTGAAACTAGAAACTCGCCCGATTACAACGGTATGTGTATTTTTTCCCTAGGCCATTCTGGTTAAGCGTTTGGAGCAGCAGAATTGCGAAAAATTTCTTGCCTTCTCATTCCATTTCTTGGCTTCAAAGTCCCATATCTCGCGAACGGATTGACCTAACCCAAAAATTCCTATTGCATCTGAAACTAGAAACTCGCCCGATTACAAAGGTATGTGTATTTTTTCCCTAGGCCATTCTGGTTAAGCATTTGGAGCAGCAGAATTGCGAAAAATTTCTTGCCTTCTCATTCCATTTCTTGGCTTCAAACTCCCATATCTCGCGAACGGATTGACCTAACCCAAAAATTCCTATTGCATCTGAAAGTAGAAACTCGCCCGATTACAACGGTTTTTGTATTTTTTCCCTAGGCCATTCTGGTTAAGCGTTTGGAGCAGCAGAAGTACGAAAAATTTGTTGTCTTCTCAACCATTTCTTAGCTTCAAACTCCCACTTCTCGCGAACGGATTGACATAACCCAAAAATTCCTGTTGCACCTGAAAGTAGAAACTCGCCCGATTACAACGGTATGTGTATTTTTTCCCTAGGCCATTCTGGTTAAGCGTTCGGAGCAGCGGAATTGCGAAAAATTTTTTGCCTTCACAACCATTTCTTGTCTTCAAACTCCCATATCTCGCGAACGAATTGACCTAACCCAAAAATTCCTATTGCATCTGAAAGTAGAAACTCGCCCAATTACAACGGTTTTTGTATTATTTCCCTAGGCCATTCTGGTTAAGCGTTTGGAGCTGCAGAATTGTGAAAAATTTTTTGCCTTCTCTACCATTTCTTGGCTTCAAACTCCCATATCTCGCGAACGGATTGACCTAACCCAAAAATTCCTATTGCATCTGAAAGAAGAAACTCGCCCGATTATAACGGTATGCGTATTTTTTCCCTAGGCCATTCTGGTTAAGCGTTTGGAGCAGCAGAAGTACGAAAAATTTGTTGTCTTCTCAACCATTTCTTAGCTTCAAACTCCCATTTCTCGCGAACGGATTGACATAACCCAAAAATTCCTGTTGCATCTGAAAGTAGAAACTCGCCCGATTACAACGGTATGTGTATTTTTTCCCTAGGCCATTCTGGTTAAGCGTTCGGAGCAGCAGAATTGCGAAAAATTTTTTGCCTCCTCAACCATTTCTTGTCTTCAAACTCCCATATCTCGCGAACGGATTGACCTAACCCAAAAATTCCTATTGCATCTGAAAGTAGAAACTCGCCCGATTACAACGGTTTTTGTATTTTTTCCCTAGGCCATTCTGGTTAAGCATTTGGAGCTGCAGAATTGTGAAAAATTTTTTGCCTTCTCTACCATTTCTTGGCTTCAAACTCCCATATCTCGCGAACGGATTGACCTAACCCAAAAATTCCTATTGCATCTGAAAGTAGAAACTCGCCCGATTACAACGGTATGTGTATTTTTTCACTAGGCCATTCTGGTTAAGCGTTTGGAGCAGCAGAATTGCGAAAAATTTTTTGCCTTCCCAACCATTTCTTGTCTTCAAACTCCCATATCTCGCGAACGGATTGACGTAACCCAAAAATTCCTGTTGCATCTGAAAGTAGAAACTCGCCCGATTACAACGGTATGTGTATTTTTTCCCTAGGCCATTCTGGTTAAGCGTTTGGAGCAGCAGAATTGCGAAAAATTTTTTGCCTTCTCAACCATTTCTTGGCTTCAAACTCCCATATCTCGCGAACGGATTGACCTAACCCAAAAATTCCTGTTGCATCTGAAAGTAGAAACTCGCCCGATTACAGCGGTTTTTGTATTTTTTCCCTAGGCCATTCTGGTTAAGCATTTGGAGCTGCAGAATTGTGAAAAATTTTTTGCCTTCTCTACCATTTCTTGGCTTCAAACTCCCATATCTCGCGAACGGATTGACCTAACCCAAAAATTCCTATTGCATCTGAAAGTAGAAACTCGCCCGATTACAACGGTTTTTGTATTTTTTCCCTAGGCCATTCTGGTTAAGCGTTTGGAGCAGCAGAATTGTGAAAAATTTTTTGCCTTCTCTACCATTTCTTGGCTTCAAACTCCCATATCTCGCGAACGGATTGACCTAACCCAAAAATTCCTATTGCATCTGAAGGTAGAAACTCGCCCGATTACAACGGTATGTGTATTTTTTCCCTAGGCCATTCTGGTTAAGCGTTTGGAGCAGCAGAATTGCGAAAAATTTTTTGCCTTCTCAACCATTTCTTGGCTTCAAACTCCCATATCTCGCGAACGGATTGACCTAACCCAAAAATTCCTATTGCATATGAAAGTAGAAACTCGCCCGATTATAACGGTGTGCGTATTTTTTCCCTAGGCCATTCTGGTTAAGCGTTTGGAGCAGCAGAAGTACGAAAAATTTGTTGTCTTCTCAACCATTTCTTAGCTTCAAACTCCCATTTCTCGCGAACGGATTGACATAACCCAAAAATTCCTGTTGCATCTGAAAGTAGAAACTCGCCCGATTACAACGGTATGTGTATTTTTTCCCTAGGCCATTCTGGTTAAGCGTTCGGAGCAGCGGAATTGCGAAAAATTTTTTGCCTTCTCAACCATTTCTTGTCTTCAAACTCCCATATCTCGCGAACGGATTGACCTAACCCAAAAATTCCTATTGCATCTGAAAGTAGAAACTCGCCCGATTACAACGGTTTTTGTATTTTTTCCCTAGGCCATTCTGGTTAAGCGTTTGGAGCTGCAGAATTGTGAAAAATTTTTTGCCTTCTCTACCATTTCTTGGCTTCAAACTCCCATATCTCGCGAACGGATTGACCTAACCCAAAAATTCCTATTGCATCTGAAAGTAGAAACTCGCCCGATTACAACGGTATGTGTATTTTTTCACTAGGCCATTCTGGTTAAGCGTTTGGAGCAGCAGAATTGCGAAAAATTTTTTGCCTTCCCAACCATTTCTTGTCTTCAAACTCCCATATCTCGCGAACGGATTGACGTAACCCAAAAATTCCTGTTGCATCTGAAAGTAGAAATTCGCCCGATTACAACGGTATGTGTATTTTTTCCCTAGGCCATTCTGGTTAAGCGTTTGAAGCAGCAGAATTGCGGAAAATTTCTTGCCTTCTCATTCCATTTCTTGGCTTCAAAGTCCCATATCTCGCGAACGGATTGACCTAACCCAAAAATTCCTATTGCATCTGAAACTAGAAACTCGCCCGATTACAACGGTATGTGTATTTTTTCCCTAGGCCATTCTGGTTAAGCGTTTGGAGCAGCAGAATTGCGAAAAATTTCTTGCCTTCTCATTCCATTTCTTGGCTTCAAAGTCCCATATCTCGCGAACGGATTGACCTAACCCAAAAATTCCTATGGCATCTGAAAGTAGAAACTCACCCGATTACAACGGTATGTGTATTTTTTCCCTATGCCATTCTGGTTAAGCGTTTGGAGCAACAGAAGTGCGAAAAATTGGTTGTCTTCTCAACCATTTCTTAGCTTCAAACTCCCATATCTCGCGAACGGATTGACGTAACCCAAAAATTCCTGTTGCATCTGAAAGTAGAAACTCGCCCGATTACAACGGTATGTGTATTTTTGCCCTAGGCCATTCTGGTTAAGCGTTTGGAGCAGCAGAATTGCGAAAAATTTTTTGCCTTCTCAACCATTTCTTGGCTTCAAAGTCCCATATCTCGTGAACGGATTGACCTAACCCAAAAATTCCTATTGCATCTGAAAGCAGAAACTCGCCCGATTACAACGGTATGTGTATTTTTTACCTAGGCCATTCTGGTTAAGCGTTCGGAGCAGCAGAATTGCGAAAAATTTTTTGCCTTCTCAACCATTTCGTGTCTTCAAAGTCCCATATCTCGCGAACGGATTGACCTAACCCAAAAATTCCTATTGCATCTGAAAGTAGAAACTCGCCCGATTACAACGGTTTTTGTATTTTTTCCCTAGGCCATTCTGGTTAAGCGTTTGGAGCTGCAGAATTGCGAAAAATTTTTTGCCTTCTCAACCATTTCTTGGCTTCAAATTCCCATATCTCGCGAACGGATTGACCTAACCCAAAAATTCCTATTGCATCTGAAACTAGAAACCCGCCCGATTACAACGGTATGTGTATTTTTTCCCTAGGCCATTCTGGTTAAGCGTTTGGAGCAGCAGAATTGCGAAAAATTTCTTGCCTTCTCATTCCATTTCTTGGCTTCAAAGTCCCATATCTCGCGAACGGATTGACCTAACCCAAAAATTCCTATTGCATCTGAAACTAGAAACTCGCCCGATTACAACGGTATGTGTATTTTTTCCCTAGGCCATTCTGGTTAAGCGTTTGGAGCAGCAGAATTGCGAAAAATTTCTTGCCTTCTCATTCCATTTCTTGGCTTCAAAGTCCCATATCTCGCGAACGGATTGACCTAACCCAAAAATTCCTATGGCATCTGAAAGTAGAAACTCACCCGGTTACAACGGTATGTGTATTTTTTCCCTATGCCATTCTGGTTAAGCGGTTGGAGCAACAGAAGTGCGAAAAAATTGTTGTCTTCTCAACCATTTCTTAGCTTCAAACTCCCATATCTCGCGAACGGATTGACGTAACCCAAAAATTCCTGTTGCATCTGAAAGTAGAAACTCGCCCGATTACAACGGTATGTGTATTTTTGCCCTAGGCCATTCTGGTTAAGCGTTTGGAGCAGCAGAATTGCGAAAAATTTTTTGCCTTCTCAACCATTTCTTGGCTTCAAAGTCCCATATCTCGCGAACGGATTGACCTAACCCAAAAATTCCTGTTGCATCTGAAAGTAGAAACTCGCCCGATTACAACGGTATGTGTATTTTTTCCCTAGGCCATTCTGGTTAAGCGTTCGGAGCAGCAGAATTGCGAAAAAATTTTTGCCTTCTCAACCATTTCTTGGCTTCAAACTCCCATATCTCGCGAACGGATTGACCTAACCCAGAAATTCCTATTGCATCTGAAAGTAGAAACTCGCCCGATTACAACGGTTTTTGTATTTTTTCCCTAGGCCATTCTGGTTAAGCGTTTGGAGCTGCAGAATTGTGAAAAATTTTTTGCCTTCTCTACCATTTCTTGGCTTCAAACTCCCATATCTCGCGAACGGATTGACCTAACCCAAAAATTCCTATTGCATCTGAAAGTAGAAACTCGCCCGATTACAACGGTATGTGTATTTTTTCACTAGGCCATTCTGGTTAAGCGTTTGGAGCAGCAGAATTGCGAAAAATTTTTTGCCTTCCCAACCATTTCTTGTCTTCAAACTCCCATATCTCGCGAACGGATTGACGTAACCCAAAAATTCCTGTTGCATCTGAAAGTAGAAATTCGCCCGATTACAACGGTATGTGTATTTTTTCCCTAGGCCATTCTGGTTAAGCGTTTGAAGCAGCAGAATTGCGGAAAATTTCTTGCCTTCTCATTCCATTTCTTGGCTTCAAAGTCCCATATCTCGCGAACGGATTGACCTAACCCAAAAATTCCTATTGCATCTGAAACTAGAAACTCGCCCGATTACAACGGTATGTGTATTTTTTCCCTAGGCCATTCTGGTTAAGCGTTTGGAGCAGCAGAATTGCGAAAAATTTCTTGCCTTCTCATTCCATTTCTTGGCTTCAAAGTCCCATATCTCGCGAACGGATTGACCTAACCCAAAAATTCCTATGGCATCTGAAAGTAGAAACTCACCCGATTACAACGGTATGTGTATTTTTTCCCTATGCCATTCTGGTTAAGCGTTTGGAGCAACAGAAGTGCGAAAAATTTGTTGTCTTCTCAACCATTTCTTAGCTTCAAACTCCCATATCTCGCGAACGGATTGACGTAACCCAAAAATTCCTGTTGCATCTGAAAGTAGAATCTCGCCCGATTACAACGGTATGTGTATTTTTTCCCTAGGCCATTCTGGTTAAGCGTTTGGAGCAGCAGAATTGCGAAAAATTTTTTGCCTTCTCAACCATTTCTTGTCTTCAAACTCCCATATCTCGCGAACGGATTGACCTAACCCAAATATTCCTATTGCATCTGAAAGTAGAAACTCGCCCGATTACAACGGTATGTGTATTTTTTCCCTAGGCCATTCTGGTTAAGCGTTTGGAGCAGCAAAATTGCGAAAAATTTTTTGCCTTCTCAACCATTTCTTGTCTTCAAACTCCCATATCTCGCGAACGGATTGACCTAACCCAAATATTCCTATTGCATCTGAAAGTAGAAACTCGCCCGATTACAACGGTATGTGTATTTTTTCCCTAGGCCATTCTGGTTAAGCGTTTGGAGCAGCAGAATTGTGAAAAATTTTTTGCCTTCTCTACCATTTCTTGGCTTCAAACTCCCATATCTCGCGAACGGATTGACCTAACCCAAAAATTCCTATTGCATCTGAAGGTAGAAACTCGCCCGATTACAACGGTATGTGTATTTTTTCCCTAGGCCATTCTGGTTAAGCGTTTGGAGCAGCAGAATTGCGAAAAATTTTTTGCCTTCTCAACCATTTCTTGGCTTCAAACTCCCATATCTCGCGAACGGATTGACCTAACCCAAAAATTCCTGTTGCATCTGAAAGTAGAAACTCGCCCGATTACAACGGTATGTGTATTTTTTCCCTAGGCCATTCTGGTTAAGCGTTCGGAGCAGCAGAATTGCGAAAAATTTTTTGCCTTCTCAACCATTTCTTGGCTTCAAACTCCCATATCTCGCGAACGGATTGACCTAACCCAAAAATTCCTATTGCATATGAAAGTAGAAACTCGCCCGATTATAACGGTATGCGTATTTTTTCCCTAGGCCATTCTGGTTAAGCGTTTGGAGCAGCAGAAGTACGAAAAATTTGTTGTCTTCTCAACCATTTCTTAGCTTCAAACTCCCATTTCTCGCGAACGGATTGACATAACCCAAAAATTCCTGTTGCATCTGAAAGTAGAAACTCGCCCGATTACAACGGTATGTGTATTTTTTCCCTAGGCCATTCTGGTTAAGCGTTCGGAGCAGCGGAATTGCGAAAAATTTTTTGCCTTCTCAACCATTTCTTGTCTTCAAACTCCCATATCTCGCGAACGGATTGACCTAACCCAAAAATTCCTATTGCATCTGAAAGTAGAAACTCGGCCGATTACAACGGTTTTTGTATTTTTTCCCTAGGCCATTCTGGTTAAGCGTTTGGAGCTGCAGAATTGTGAAAAATTTTTTGCCTTCTCTACCATTTCTTGGCTTCAAACTCCCATATCTCGCGAACGGATTGACCTAACCCAAAAATTCCTATTGCATCTGAAAGTAGAAACTCGTCCGATTACAACGGTATGTGTATTTTTTCACTAGGCCATTCTGGTTAAGCGTTTGGAGCAGCAGAATTGCGAAAAATTTTTTGCCTTCCCAACCATTTCTTGTCTTCAAACTCCCATATCTCGCGAACGGATTGACGTAACCCAAAAATTCCTGTTGCATCTGAAAGTAGAAATTCGCCCGATTACAACGGTATGTGTATTTTTTCCCTAGGCCATTCTGGTTAAGCGTTTGAAGCAGCAGAATTGCGGAAAATTTCTTGCCTTCTCATTCCATTTCTTGGCTTCAAAGTCCCATATCTCGCGAACGGATTGACCTAACCCAAAAATTCCTATTGCATCTGAAACTAGAAACTCGCCCGATTACAACGGTATGTGTATTTTTTCCCTAGGCCATTCTGGTTAAGCGTTTGGAGCAGCAGAATTGCGAAAAATTTCTTGCCTTCTCATTCCATTTCTTGGCTTCAAAGTCCCATATCTCGCGAACGGATTGACCTAACCCAAAAATTCCTATGGCATCTGAAAGTAGAAACTCACCCGATTACAACGGTATGTGTATTTTTTCCCTATGCCATTCTGGTTAAGCGTTTGGAGCAACAGAAGTGCGAAAAATTTGTTGTCTTCTCAACCATTTCTTAGCTTCAAACTCCCATATCTCGCGAACGGATTGACGTAACCCAAAAATTCCTGTTGCATCTGAAAGTAGAATCTCGCCCGATTACAACGGTATGTGTATTTTTTCCCTAGGCCATTCTGGTTAAGCGTTTGGAGCAGCAGAATTGCGAAAAATTTTTTGCCTTCTCAACCATTTCTTGTCTTCAAACTCCCATATCTCGCGAACGGATTGACCTAACCCAAATATTCCTATTGCATCTGAAAGTAGAAACTCGCCCGATTACAACGGTATGTGTATTTTTTCCCTAGGCCATTCTGGTTAAGCGTTTGGAGCAGCAGAATTGCGAAAAATTTTTTGCCTTCTCAACCATTTCTTGTCTTCAAACTCCCATATCTCGCGAACGGATTGACCTAACCCAAAAATTCCTATTGCATCTGAAAGTAGAAACTCGCCTGATTACAACGGTTTTTGTATTTTTTCCCTGGCCATTCTGGTTAAGCGTTCGGAGCAGCAGAATTGCGAAAAATTTTTTGCCTTCTCAACCATTTCGTGTCTTCAAACTCCCATATCTCGCGAACGGATTGACCTAACCCAAAAATTCCTATTGCATCTGAAAGTAGAAACTCGCCCGATTACAACGGTTTTTGTATTTTTTCCCTAGGCCATTCTGGTTAAGCGTTTGGAGCATCAGAATTGTGAAAAATTTTTTGCCTTCTCTACCATTTCTTGGGTTCAAACTCCCATATCTCGCGAACGGATTGACCTAACCCAGAAATTCCTATTGCATCTGAAGGTAGAAACTCGCCCGATTACAACGGTATGTGTATTTTTTCCCTAGGCCATTCTGGTTAAGCGTTTGGAGCAGCAGAAGTACGAAAAATTTGTTGTCTTCTCAACCATTTCTTAGCTTCAAACTCCCATTTCTCGCGAACGGATTGACATAACCCAAAAATTCCTGTTGCATCTGAAAGTAGAAACTCACCCGATTACAACGGTATGTGTATTTTTTCCCTAGGCCATTCTGGTTAAGCGTTCGGAGCAGCGGAATTGCGAAAAATTTTTTGCCTTCTCAACCATTTCTTGTCTTCAAACTCCCATATCTCGCGAACGGATTGACCTAACCCAAAAATTCCTATTGCATCTGAAAGTAGAAACTCGCCCGATTACAACGGTTTTTGTATTTTTTCCCTAGGCCATTCTGGTTAAGCGTTTGGAGTGCAGAATTGTGAAAAATTTTTTGCCTTCTCTACCATTTCTTGGCTTCAAACTCCCATATCTCGCGAACGGATTGACCTAACCCAAAAATTCCTATTGCATCTGAAAGTAGAAACTCGCCCGATTACAACGGTATGTGTATTTTTTCACTAGGCCATTCTGGTTAAGCGTTTGGAGCAGCAGAATTGCGAAAAATTTTTTGCCTTCCCAACCATTTCTTGTCTTCAAACTCCCATATCTCGCGAACGGATTGACGTAACCCAAAAATTCCTGTTGCATCTGAAAGTAGAAATTCGCCCGATTACAACGGTATGTGTATTTTTTCCCTAGGCCATTCTGGTTAAGCGTTTGAAGCAGAAGAATTGCGAAAAATTTTTTGCCTTCTCAACCATTTCTTGGCCTCAAAGTCCCATATCTCGCGAACGGATTGACCTAACCCAAATATTCCTATTGCATCTGAAAGTAGAAACTCGCCCGATTACAACGGTATGTGTATTTTTTCCCTAGGCCATTCTGGTTAAGCGTTTGGAGCAGCAGAATTGCGAAAAATTTTTTGCCTTCTCAACCATTTCTTGTCTTCAAACTCCCATATCTCGCGAACGGATTGACGTAACCCAAAAATTCCTGTTGCATCTGAAAGTAGAAACTCGCCCGATTACAACGGTATGTGTATTTTTTCCCTAGGCCATTCTGGTTAAGCGTTTGGAGCAGCAGAATTTTGAAAAATTTTTTGCCTTCTCTACCATTTCTTGGCTTCAAACTCCCATATCTCGCGAACGGATTGACCTAACCCAAAAATTCCTATTGCATCTGAAAGTAGAAACTCGCCCGATTACAACGGTTTTTGTATTTTTTCCCTAGGCCATTCTGGTTAAGCGTTTGGAGCATCAGAATTGTGAAAAATTTTTTGCCTTCTCTACCATTTCTTGGCTTCAAACTCCCATATCTCGCGAACGGATTGACCTAACCCAGAAATTCCTATTGCATCTGAAGGTAGAAACTCGCCCGATTACAACGGTATGTGTATTTTTTCCCTAGGCCATTCTGGTTAAGCGTTTGGAGCAGCAGAAGTACGAAAAATTTGTTGTCTTCTCAACCATTTCTTAGCTTCAAACTCCCATTTCTCGCGAACGGATTGACATAACCCAAAAATTCCTGTTGCATCTGAAAGTAGAAACTCACCCGATTACAACGGTATGTGTATTTTTTCCCTAGGCCATTCTGGTTAAGCGTTCGGAGCAGCGGAATTGCGAAAAATTTTTTGCCTTCTCAACCATTTCTTGTCTTCAAACTCCCATATCTCGCGAACGGATTGACCTAACCCAAAAATTCCTATTGCATCTGAAAGTAGAAACTCGCCCGATTACAACGGTTTTTGTATTTTTTCCCTAGGCCATTCTGGTTAAGCGTTTGGAGTGCAGAATTGTGAAAAATTTTTTGCCTTCTCTACCATTTCTTGGCTTCAAACTCCCATATCTCGCGAACGGATTGACCTAACCCAAAAATTCCTATTGCATCTGAAAGTAGAAACTCGCCCGATTACAACGGTATGTGTATTTTTTCACTAGGCCATTCTGGTTAAGCGTTTGGAGCAGCAGAATTGCGAAAAATTTTTTGCCTTCCCAACCATTTCTTGTCTTCAAACTCCCATATCTCGCGAACGGATTGACGTAACCCAAAAATTCCTGTTGCATCTGAAAGTAGAAATTCGCCCGATTACAACGGTATGTGTATTTTTTCCCTAGGCCATTCTGGTTAAGCGTTTGAAGCAGAAGAATTGCGAAAAATTTTTTGCCTTCTCAACCATTTCTTGGCCTCAAAGTCCCATATCTCGCGAACGGATTGACCTAACCCAAATATTCCTATTGCATCTGAAAGTAGAAACTCGCCCGATTACAACGGTATGTGTATTTTTTCCCTAGGCCATTCTGGTTAAGCGTTTGGAGCAGCAGAATTGCGAAAAATTTTTTGCCTTCTCAACCATTTCTTGTCTTCAAACTCCCATATCTCGCGAACGGATTGACGTAACCCAAAAATTCCTGTTGCATCTGAAAGTAGAAACTCGCCCGATTACAACGGTATGTGTATTTTTTCCCTAGGCCATTCTGGTTAAGCGTTTGGAGCAGCAGAATTTTGAAAAATTTTTTGCCTTCTCTACCATTTCTTGGCTTCAAACTCCCATATCTCGCGAACGGATTGACCTAACCCAAAAATTCCTATTGCATCTGAAAGTAGAAACTCGCCCGATTACAACGGTTTTTGTATTTTTTCCCTAGGCCTTTCTGGTTAAGCGTTTGGAGCAGCAGAATTGTGAAAAATTTTTTGCCTTCTCTACCATTTCTTGGCTTCAAACTCCCATATCTCGCGAACGGATTGACCTAACCCAAAAATTCCTATTGCATCTGAAGGTAGAAACTCGCCCGATTACAACGGTATGTGTATTTTTTCCCTAGGCCATTCTGGTTAAGCGTTTGGAGCAGCAGAATTGCGAAAAATTTTTTGCCTTCTCAACCATTTCTTGGCTTCAAACTCCCATATCTCGCGAACGGATTGACCTAACCCAAAAATTCCTGTTGCATCTGAAAGTAGAAACTCGCCCGATTACAACGGTATGTGTATTTTTTCCCTAGGCCATTCTGGTTAAGCGTTCGGAGCAGCAGAATTGCGAAAAATTTTTTGCCTTCTCAACCATTTCTTGACTTCAAACTCCCATATCTCGCGAACGGATTGACCTAACCCAAAAATTCCTATTGCATCTGAAAGTAGAAACTTGCCCGATTATAACGGTATGCGTATTTTTTCCCTAGGCCATTCTGGTTAAGCGTTTGGAGCAGCAGAAGTACGAAAAATTTGTTGTCCTCTCAAACATTTCTTAGCTTCAAACTCCCATTTCTCGCGAACGGATTAACATAACCCAAAAATTCCTATTGCATCTGAAAGTAGAAACTCGCCCGATTACAACGTTATGTGTATTTTTTCCCTAGGCCATTCTGGTTAAGCGTTTGGAGCAGCAGAATTGCGAAAAATTTTTTCCTTCTCAACCATTTCTTGGCTTCAAAGTCCCATATCTCGCGAACGGATTGACCTATCCCAAAAATTCCTATTGCATCTGAAAGTAGAAACTCGCCCGATTACAACGGTATGTGTATTTTTTCCCTACGCCATTCTGGTTAAGCGCTTGGAGCAGCAGAAGTGCGAAAAATTTGTTGTCTTCTCAACCATTTCTTAGCTTCAAACTCCCAAATCTCGCGAACGGAATGACCTAACCCAAAAATTCCTATTGCATCTGAAAGTAGAAACTCGCCCGATTACAACGGTATGTGTATTTTTTCCCTAGGCCATTCTGGTTAAGCGTTTGGAGCAGCAGAATTGCCAAAAATTTTTTCCTTCTCATCCATTTCTTGGCTTCAAAGTCCCATATCTCGCGAGCGGATTGACCTAACCCAAAAATTCCTATTGCATCTGAATGTAGAAACTCGCCCGATTACAACGGAATTTGTATTTTTTCCCTAGGCCATTCTGGTTAAGCGTTTGGAGCAGCAGAATTGCGAAAAATTTTTTGCCTTCTCAACCATTTCTTGGCCTCAAAGTCCCATATCTCGCGAACGGATTGACCTAACCCAAATATTCCTATTGCATCTGAAAGTAGAAACTCGCCCGATTACAACGGTATGTGTATTTTTTCCCTAGGCCATTCTGGTTAAGCGTTTGGAGCAGCAGAATTGCGAAAAATTTTTTGCCTTCTCAACCATTTCTTGTCTTCAAACTCCCATATCTCGCGAACGGATTGACCTAACCCAAAAATTCCTATTGCATCTGAAGGTAGAAACTCGCCCGATTACAACGGTATGTGTATTTTTTCCCTAGGCCATTCTGGTTAAGCGTTTGGAGCAGCAGAAGTGCGAAAAATTTTTTGCCTTCTCAACCATTTCTTGGTTTCAAACTCCCATATCTCGCGAACAGATTGACCTAACCCAAAAATTCCTATTGCATCTGAAAGTAGAAACTCGCCCGATTACAACGGTATGTGTATTTTTTCCCTAGGCCATTCTGGTTATGCGTTCGGAGCAGCAGAATTGCGAAAAATTTTTTGCCTTCTGAACCATTTCTTGTCTTCAAACTCCCATATCTCGCGAACGGATTGACCTAACCCAAAAATTCCTATTGCATCTGAAAGTAGAAACTCGCCCGATTACAACGGTTTTTGTATTTTTTCCCTAGGCCATTCTGGTTAAGCATTTGGAGCTGCAGAATTGTGAAAAATTTTTTGCCTTCTCTACCATTTCTTGGCTTCAAACTCCCATATCTCGCGAACGGATTGACCTAACCCAAAAATTCCTATTGCATCTGAAAGTAGAAACTCGCCCGATTACAACGGTATGTGTATTTTTTCACTAGGCCATTCTGGTTAAGCGTTTGGAGCAGCAGAATTGCGAAAAATTTTTTGCCTTCCCAACCATTTCTTGTCTTCAAACTCCCATATCTCGCGAACGGATTGACGTAACCCAAAAATTCCTGTTGCATCTGAATGTAGAAACTCGCCCGATTACAACGGTATGTGTGTTTTTTCCCTAGGCCATTCTGGTTAAGCGTTTGAAGCAGCAGAATTGCGAAAAATTTTTTGCCTTCTCAACCATTTCTTGGCTTCAAAGTCCCATATCTCGCGAACGGATTGACCTAACCCAAAAATTCCTATTGCATCTGAAAGTAGAAACTCGCCCGATTACAACGTTATGTGTATTTTTTCCCTAGGCCATTCTGGTTAAGCGTTTGGAGCAGCAGAATTGCGAAAAATTTTTTCCTTCTCAACCATTTCTTGGCTTCAAAGTCCCATATCTCGCGAACGGATTGACCTAACCCAAAAATTCCTATTGCATCTGAAAGTAGAAACTCGCCCGATTACAACGGTATGTGTATTTTTTCCCTAGGCCATTCTGGTTAAGCGTTTGGAGCAGCAGAAGTGCGAAAAATTTGATGTCTTCTCAACCATTTCTTGGCTTGAAAGTCCCATATCTCGCGAGCGAATTGACCTAACCCAAAAATTCCTATTGCATCTGAAAGTAGAAACTCGCCCGATTGCAACGGAATTTGTATTTTTTCCCTAGGCCATTCTGGTTAAGCGTTTGGAGCAGCAGAATTGCGAAAAATTTTTTGCCTTCTCAACCATTTCTTGGCCTCAAAGTCCCATATCTCGCGAACGGATTGACCTAACCCAAATATTCCTATTGCATCTGAAAGTAGAAACTCGCCCGATTACAACGGTATGTGTATTTTTTCCCTAGGCCATTCTGGTTAAGCGTTTGGAGCAGCAGAATTGCGAAAAATTTTTTGCCTTCTCAACCATTTCTTGTCTTCAAACTCCCATATCTCGCGAACGGATTGACGTAACCCAAAAATTCCTGTTGCATCTGAAAGTAGAAACTCGCCCGATTACAACGGTATGTGTATTTTTTCCCTAGGCCATTCTGGTTAAGCGTTTGGAGCAGCAGAATTTTGAAAAATTTTTCGCTTTCTCTACCATTTCTTGGCTTCAAACTCCCATATCTCGCGAACGGATTGACCTAACCCAAAAATTCCTATTGCATCTGAAAGTAGAAGCTCGCCCGATTACAACGTTTTTTGTATTTTTTCCCTAGGCCTTTCTGGTTAAGCGTTTGGAGCAGCAGAATTGTGAAAAATTTTTTGCCTTCTCTACGATTTCTTGGATTCAAACTCCCATATCTCGCGAACGGATTGACCTAATCCAAAAATTCCTATTGCATCTGAAGGTAGAAACTCGCCCGATTACAACGGTATGTGTATTTTTTCCCTAGGCCATTCTGGTTAAGCGTCTGGAGCAGCAGAATTGCGAAAAATTTTTTGCCTTCTCAACCATTTCTTGGCTTCAAACTCCCATATCTCGCGAACGGATTGACCTAACCCAAAAATTCCTATTGCATCTGAAAGTAGAAACTCGCCCGATTGTAACGGTATGCGTATTTTTTCCCTAGGCCTTCTGGTTAAGCGTTTGGAGCAGCAGAAGTGCGAAAAATTTTTTGCCTTCTCAACCATTTCTTGGTTTCAAACTCCCATATCTCGCGAACAGATTGACCTAACCCAAAAACTCCTATTGCATCTGAAAGTAGAAACTCGCCCGATTACAACGGTATGTGTATTTTTTCCCTAGGCCATTCTGGTTAAGCGTTTGGAGCAGCAGAATTGCGAAAAATTTTTTGCCTTCTCAACCATTTCTTGGCTTCAAACTCCCATATCTCGCGAACGGATTGACCTAACCAAAAAATTCCTATTGCATCTGAAAGTAGAAACTCGCCCGATTGTAACGGTATGCGTATTTTTTCCCTAGGCCATTCTGGTTAAGCGTTTGGAGCAGCAGAATTTTGAAAAATTTTTTGCCTTCTCTATCATTTCTTGGCTTCAAACTCCCATATCTCGCGAACGGATTGACCTAACCCAAAAATTCCTATTGCATCTGAAAGTAGAAACTCGCCCGATTACAACGGTTTTTGTATTTTTTCCCTAGGCCTTTCTGGTTAAGCGTTTGGAGCAGCAGAATTGTGAAAAATTTTTTGCCTTCTCTACCATTTCTTGGCTTCAAACTCCCATATCTCGCGAACGGATTGACCTAACCCAAACATTCCTGTTGCATCTGAAACTAGAAACTAGCCCGGTTACAACGGTATGTGTATTTTTTCCCTAGGCCATTCTGGTTAAGCGTTCGGAGCAGCAGAATTGCGAAAAATTTTTTGCCTTCTCAACCATTTCGTGTCTTCAAACTCCCATAACTCGCGAACGGATTGACCTAACCCAAAAATTCCTATTGAATCTGAAAGTAGAAACTCGCCCGATCACAACGGTTTTTGTATTTTTTCCCTAGGCCATTCTGGTTAAGCGTTTGGAGCAGCAGAATTGTGAAAAATTTTTTGCCTTGTCTACCATTACTTGGCTTCAAACTCCCATATCTCGCGAACGGATTGACCTAACCCAAAAATTCCTATTGCATCTGAAGGTAGAAACTCGCCCGATTACAACGGTATGTGTATTTCTTCCCTAGGCCGTTCTGGTTAAGCGTTTGGAGCAGCAGAATTGCGAAAAATTTTTTGCCTTCTCAACCATTTCTCGGCTTCAAACTCCCATATCTCGCGAACGGATTGACCTAACCAAAAAATTCCTATTGCATCTGAAAGTAGAAACTCGCCCGATTATAACGGTATGCGTATTTTTTCCCTAGGCCATTCTGGTTAAGCGTTTGGAGCAGCAGAAGTGCGAAAAATTTGTTGTCTTCTCAACCATTTCTTAGCTTCAAACTCCCATAACTCGCGAACGGATTGACCTAACCCAAAAATTCCTGTTGCATCTGAAAGTAGAAACTCGCCCGATTACAACGGTATGTGTATTTTTTCCCTAGGCCATTCTGGTTAAGCGTTTGGAGCAGCAGAATTGCGAAAAATTTTTTGCCTTCTCAACCATTTCTTGTCTTCAAACTCCCATATCTCGCGAACGGATTGACGTAACCCAAAAATTCCTGTTGCATCTGAAAGTAGAAACTCGCCCGATTACAACGGTATGTGTATTTTTTCCCTAGGCCATTCTGGTTAAGCGTTTGGAGCAGCAGAATTTTGAAAAATTTTTTCGCTTTCTCTACCATTTCTTGGCTTCAAACTCCCATATCTCGCGAACGGATTGACCTAACCCAAAAATTCCTATTGCATCTGAAAGTAGAAGCTCGCCCGATTACAACGTTTTTTGTATTTTTTCCCTAGGCCTTTCTGGTTAAGCGTTTGGAGCAGCAGAATTGTGAAAAATTTTTTGCCTTCTCTACGATTTCTTGGATTCAAACTCCCATATCTCGCGAACGGATTGACCTAATCCAAAAATTCCTATTGCATCTGAAGGTAGAAACTCGCCCGATTACAACGGTATGTGTATTTTTTCCCTAGGCCATTCTGGTTAAGCGTCTGGAGCAGCAGAATTGCGAAAAATTTGTTGCCTTCTCAACCATTTCTTGGCTTCAAACTCCCATATCTCGCGAACGGATTGACCTAACCCAAAAATTCCTATTGCATCTGAAAGTAGAAACTCGCCCGATTGTAACGGTATGCGTATTTTTTCCCTAGGCCATTCTGGTTAAGCGTTTGGAGCAGCAGAAGTGCGAAAAATTTTTTGCCTTCTCAACCATTTCTTGGTTTCAAACTCCCATATCTCGCGAACAGATTGACCTAACCCAAAAATTCCTATTGCATCTGAAAGTAGAAACTCGCCCGATTACAACGGTATGTGTATTTTTTCCCTAGGCCATTCTGGTTAAGCGTTTGGAGCAGCAGAATTGCGAAAAATTTTTTGCCTTCTCAACCATTTCTTGGCTTCAAACTCCCATATCTCGCGAACGGATTGACCTAACCAAAAAATTCCTATTGCATCTGAAAGTAGAAACTCGCCCGATTGTAACGGTATGCGTATTTTTTCCCTAGGCCATTCTGGTTAAGCGTTTGGAGCAGCAGAATTTTGAAAAATTTTTTGCCTTCTCTATCATTTCTTGGCTTCAAACTCCCATATCTCGCGAACGGATTGACCTAACCCAAAAATTCCTATTGCATCTGAAAGTAGAAACTCGCCCGATTACAACGGTTTTCGTATTTTTTCCCTAGGCCTTTCTGGTTAAGCGTTTGGAGCAGCAGAATTGTGAAAAATTTTTTG